>NW_024609110.1:0-57500 GCF_018296145.1 Oncorhynchus tshawytscha
TTGGTCCTCAGTCCATCACCACACTCCCTCTCTTGGTCCTCAGTCCATCACCACACTCCCTCTCTTGGTCCTCAGTCCATCACCACACTCCATCTTTCTAAGTCACTTTGATTTTGTGTTTTATCAGTTTCTATATGTAAAATATTTGAGTGAACTCCATGACAGTAGATTAAGGGGATAATAGAAGCACGTAAATAGACGACAGATGCATGCTGGGCCGGGCCCTGAGCTCGTGAAGTGAAGAGCTACTGGAGCGAAATTGGAGAAAGCCGACGGTCTTCTGGGTAGTTTGGGTGAGACCCAGGTGGTATACCCTCTAGCCTTCTGGGTCGTTAGGGTGAGTCCCAGGTGGTATACCCTCTAGCCTTCTGGGTAGTTTGGGTGAGACCCAGGTGGTATACCCTCTAGCCTTCTGGGTCGTTTGGGTGAGTCCCAGGTGGTTGTATTTTGACCCAGAAGCCAACAACAGCAGTCTCCAGGCAACAATAGACGCATAAAAGACCTGCCTTGACTTCCTCATAGTTCTACAACAAAGGCTCTGTGACAGACATCGAAATTGAATTCAGGTGCATCCTGTTTCCATTGGTCATCCTTGAGATGTTTCAACAACTTGATTTGAGTCCACCTGTGGTAAATTCAATTGATTGAACATGATTTGGAAAGGCACACACCTGTCTATATAAGGTCCCACAGTTGACAGTGCATGTCAGAGAAAAACCCAAGCCATAAGGTAGAAGGAATTGTCTGTAGAGCTCCAAGACAGGATTGTGTCGAGGCACAGTTCTGGGGAAGGTTACCAAAAAATGTCTGCAGCATTGAAGGTCCCCAAGAACACATTGGCCTCAATCATTATTAAATGGAAGAAGTTTAGAACCACCAAGACTCTTCCTAGATCTGGCTGCCCGGTCAAACTGAGCAATCAGGGGGAAGGGCCTTGGTCAGGGAGGTGATCAAGAACTCGATGTTCACTCTGATCATCATGTCTGGAGGAAACCTGGCACTATCCCTACGGTGAAGCATAGTGGTGGCAGCACCATGCGGTGGGGATATTTTTCAGCGGCAGGGAGACTAGTAAGGATCGCAGAGCAGCCTGAACTTGAACCCAACCGAACATCTCTGGAGAGAAAGGAAATTAGCAGTGTAGCAAAACTCCCCGTCCAATCTGACAGAGAGGATCCTCGACTTTGGCGATGTCATCTACAAAATAGCTTCCAACACTCTAACTCAGCAAATTTGATGTAGTCTATCACAGTGCCATCAGTTTTGTCATCAAAGCCCCATACACTACCCACCACTGCTACCTGTATGCTCTCATTGGCTGGCCATTGCTTCATATTCGTCGCCAAACCCACTGGCTCCAGGTCATCTGTAAGTCTTTGCTAGGAAAAGCCCCGCCTTATCTCAGCTCACTGGTCACCATTGCAGCACCCACTCGTAGCACGCGCTCCAGCAGGTATATCTCACTGGTCACCTCCAAAGCCAAATCCTCCTTCGGCCGCCTTTCCTTCCAGTTCTCTGCGGGCAATGACTGGAACAAACTGCAAAAATCTCTGAAACTGGAGACTCATATCTCCCTCACTAGCTTTAATCACCAGCAGTCAGAGCAGCTCACAGATCACTGCACCTGTACATAGCCCATCTGTAAATATATAAATACCTGGTTAAATAGGGTTATTTCTTTTATTTATTTTGTTATATCTCTACTTGCATATCATAAATACCTGGTTAAATAAAGGGTTATTTATATATGGCCTATATAAATACCTGGTTAAATAAAGGGTTAGGGTTATATATATAATATATAAATACCTGGTTAAATAAAGTTAGGGTTATATATATAATATATAAATACCTGGTTAAATAAAGGGTTAGGGTTATATATATAAATACCTGGTTAAATAAAGGTTAGTATATAGACTTTTTTATATATATAATATATAAATACCTGGTTAAATAAAGGGTTAGGGTTATATATATAATATATAAAACCTGGTTAAATAAAGGGTTTGGTTATATATATAATATATAAATACCTGGTTAAATAAAGGGTTAGGGTTATATATATAATATATAAATACCTGGTTAAATAAAGGGTTAGGGTTATATATATAATATATAAATACCTGGTTAAATAAAGGGTTAGGGTTATATATATAATATATAAATACCTGGTTAAATAAAGGGTTAGGGTTATATATATAATATATAAATACCTGGTTAAATAAAGGGTTAGGGTTATATATATAATATATAAATACCTGGTTAAATAAAGGGTTAGGGTTATATATATAATATATAAATACCTGGTTAAATAAAGGGTTAGGGTTATATATATAATATATAAATACCTGGTTAAATAAAGGGTTAGGGTTATATATATAACATATAAATACCTGGTTAAATAAAGGGTTAGGGTTATATATATAATATATAAATACCTGGTTAAATAAAGGGTTAGGGTTATATATATAAATACCTGGTTAAATAAAGGGTTAGGGTTATATATATAATATATAAATACCTGGTTAAATAAAGGGTTAGGGTTATATATATAATATATAAATACCTGGTTAAATAAAGGGTTAGGGTTATATATATAATATATATATATATATATAGGGTTAAAGGGTTAAAATAAATAGACATTACTACTAACGTGAAATGACGAAATATGACTGATGTTCATCACTTGACTGTCTTATTAGTTTAGTACTTTTAGTTTATGCTAGCAGATATCATAGACTTCCAGTCATTGTGCTAACGAATTAGCTCGCAAATCTACCGCTAACGTCCTTCAATACTGGACACAGAGACCAAAATGGTATCGGTGAGTTAATCTGACTGGGGAAGTAGGTAAATAGTTCTCCTTGTCCAAAAATCCATTAAAGAAAATCCATTAAAGGTTAGAAGAAATTTGTAAAAAAAATTACAAAGTTTGTAAAATAATTTACATATTCACTATATTGACTTCTGTGACTTTGTTGTTCAAACAGGAGAGAGACGTGACTATCTTGGATCCTCCGGGGAGCCTCAACAACAACATGATGCTGACGAGGTTGAGAAGAGTCTCTCCACGTCAGAACACATCAAGAAACACCAGCAGAGATTCATCTATTCAACAGAACTTAAAAGACATCAGAAAATCAACACAGGAGAAAAACCTCATAGCTGTGATCAATGTGGGAAGAGTTTTGCTAAGGCAGGAGGCCTGGCAACACACCACAGAATACACACCGGAGAAAAACCTTACCACTGCTCTGACTGTGGAATGAGCTTTGCTACCTCAAGCCAGCTGATAAGACATCAGAAAACACACACAGGAGAAAAGCCTTATTGCTGTGATCAGTGTGGGAAGAGATTCATTCAATCAGCAAACCTGACTGTACACAAGAGAATACACACTGGAGAGAAACCGTACCACTGCTCCAACTGTGCGAAGAGCTTTTCTACTTCAAGCGGATTGATAACACACCAGCGAACACACACGGAGAGAAGCCTTACCACTGCTCTGACTGTGGAAAGAGCTGTACCACCTCAAGTGCACTGATATCACACCAGCGTACACACACAGGAGAGAAGCATTACCACTGCTCTGATTGCGGGAAGAGTTTTGCTACTTTAAGCAACCTGACACAACACCAGCGAACACACACAGTAGGAAAGCCTCATAGCTGTGATCAATGTGAGAAGAGATACTCCCATCTAATGTCTCTGATTAAACATCAGAAAATACATGAAGAAGATCCAGACCTGGGTAGTAGAACACAGAGTGTAGAATGACCTCCAACACCAGACCTGGGTAGAAGAACACAGAGTGTGGAATGACCTCCAACACCAGACCTGGGTAGAAGAACACAGAGTGTGGAATGACCTCCAACACCAGACCTGGGTAGAAGAACACAGAGTGTGGAATGACCTCCAACACCAGACCTGGGTAGAAGAACACAGAGTGTGGAATGACCTCCAACACCAGACCTGGGTAGAAGAACACAGAGTGTGGAATGACCTCCAACACCAGACCTGGGTAGAAGAACACAGAGTGTAGAATGACCTCCAACACCAGACCTGGGTAGAAGAACACAGAGTGTAGAATGACCTCCAACACCAGACCTGGGTAATAGAACACAGAACAACACCAGACCTGGTTTGTAGAATGACCTGGGTAATAGAACACAGAGTGTGGAATGACCTCCAACACCAGACCTGGGTAGTAGAATGACCTGGGTAGTAGAACACAGAGTGTGGAATGACCTCCAACACCAGACCTGGGTAGTAGAACACAGAGTGTGGAATGACCTCCAACACCAGACCTGGGTAGAAGATCACAGAGTGTAGAATGACCTCCAACACCAGACCTGGGTAGTAGAACACAGAGTGTGGAATGATCTCCAACACCAGACCTGGGTAGTAGAACACAGAGTGTGGAATGATCTCCAACACCAGACCTGGGTAGTAGAACACAGAGTGTAGAATGACCTCCAACACCAGACCTGGGTAGAAGAACACAGAGTGTAGAATGACCTCCAACACCAGACCTGGGTAGTAGAACACAGAGTGTGGAATGATCTCCAACACCAGACCTGGGTAGTAGAACACAGAGTGTAGAATGACCTCCAACACCAGACCTGGGTAGTAGAACACAGAGTGTGGAATGATCTCCAACACCAGACCTGGGTAGTAGAACACAGAGTGTGGAATGATCTCCAACACCAGACCTGGGTAGTAGAACACAGAGTGTGGAATGACCTCCAACACCAGACCTGGGTAGTAGAACACAGAGTGTGGAATGATCTCCAACACCAGACCTGGGTAGTAGAACACAGAGTGTGGAATGATCTCCAACACCAGACCTGGGTAGTAGAACACAGAGTGTGGAATGATCTCCAACACCAGACCTGGGTAGAAGAACACAGAGTGTGGAATGACCTCCAACACCAGACCTGGGTAGTAGAACACAGAGTGTGGAATGACCTCCAACACCAGACCTGGGTAGAAGAACACAGAGTGTAGAATGATATCTTTGTGATAACTTTTGATGCAGCTGGTTCAACTTGTTTCATCCTTCAGTATTTCTTTAAATAATACTTTTGACAGGTCTAATGTCAAATGATCAGATGTCCTAGTTTGTAAATGATCAAACATTTATAGAAACATTTTATAGAATAAACATCAGGGACATATGAAAACACCTGTGGAACGCTTCTCGGTTGCCCCGGCAACAATTCCCATAACATGATGCTGCCACAACTAGACTTGAAAAATACAGAGGGTTTTACTCAGTGTTGTGCTGTATTGGATTTTGACCTAAATTGTCGTTTTTAATTTCGTCCAAAAAAGTTATTTCACCATTATTTAACTAGGCAAGTCAGTTAAGAACAAATTCTTATTTTACAATGACGGCCTACCCCGGCCAAACTCGGACGACGTTGGGCCAATTGTGTGGCTCCCTATGGACTGAACCAGCTAACGGAACATTGAACCAGCTAACGGAACATTGAACCAACTAACAGAACATTGAACCAGCTAACGGAACATTGAACCAACCGGAACATTGAACCAGCTAACGGAACATTGAACCAACTAACGGAACATTGAACCAACTAACGGAACATTGAACCAGCTAACGGAACATTGAACCAACTAACAGAACATTGCTAACAGAACATTGAACCAGCTAACGGAACATTGAAACCAACATTAACAGAACATTGAACCAACTAACGGAACATTGAACCAACTAACGGAACATTGAACCAGAACATTGAACCAACTGAACCAGCTAACGGAACATTGAACCAGAACATTGAACCAGCTGGGAACATTGAACCAACTAACGAAACATTGAACCAACTAACGGAACATTGAACCAGCTAACGGAACATTGAACCAACTAACGGAACATTGAACCAACTAACGGAACATTGAACCAACTAACGGAACATTGAACCAACTAACAGAACATTGAACCAGCTAACGGAACATTGAACCAGCTAACGGAACATTGAACCAACTAACGGAACATTGAACCAGCTGACGGAACATTGAACCAGCTGACGGAACATTGAACCAGCTGACGGAACATTGAGTCAGTTCTACATATTCCTAAACATGTACAGTGTTCCAAATTTCATATTGTTGATAAATATGTAGTTCTCTTATATTTGAGTTGAATCGGTATTTGTTTTATACAAATCACATCGTAATACCTGAGGGTAATCATTTTTATTTTATTCAATTGAGTATTGTAACAAGTATAAAAAAGCTAATGTGTTTGAGAATGAGTCAACTGTGTTGGGTGTATTGTGAGGGTCAAAAGAGAGAGGCAGGGAGGGAGGGAGAGAGAGGGCGGGTAGGAGAGGAGAGAAATAGACAAATGGAGGGAGGGAGAGAGAGAGAGGGCAGGTGGGTAAGAGAGAAGGAGAGAAATAGACACAGAGAGAGAAAGGGTGGGTAAGAGAGGAGATAAATAGACACAGAGAGAGAAAGGGTGGGTAAGAGAGGAGAAAAATAGACACAGAGAGAGAAAGGGTGGGTAAGAGAGGAGAGAAATAGACACAGAGAGAGAAAGGGTGGGTAAGAGAGGAGAGAAATAGACACAGAGAGAGAAAGGGTGGGTAAGAGAGGAGAGAAATAGACAGAGAGAGAGGGCAGGTGGGTAAGAGAGAAGGAGAGAAATAGACACAGAGAGAAAGGGTGGGTAAGAGAGGAGAGAAATAGACAGAGAGAGAGGGCAGGTGGGTAAGAGAGAAGGAGAGAAATAGACACAGAGAGAGAAAGGGTGGGTAAGAGATGAGAGAAATAGACACAGAGAGAGAAAGGGTGGGTAATAGAGGAGAGAAATAGACAGAGAGAGAGAGGGCAGGAGAGAAGTAGACAGATGGAGAGAGGGTAATCATAATAATATTATATAAATATATATAAAAACCATAATCATTATGCTTAATTCTATGTAAAAAAATATGTTAATTTTTCTGCATATCTCAGCATACCTCTTGATCTGTCTGTATCCTCCTGACTGGTGGTTCTTTCTGTTAAAGAAAATAAATATGCATCTCTGCTAAAATCTGGGTAAAAGAGTGACATGTGAGTCTTATTCAGTACCTTTAGTTATTGTTTGCTTTTCCCAAGTCTACCAGCCTTACCAGCAGACATGTCAGACATTTAGACATGCTACTCTATCTTCATAGCTAAGATAGACAAGCTACTCTATCTTCATAGCTAAGATAGTTAGACAAGCTACTCTATCTTGATAGCTAAGATAGTTAGACAAGCTACTCTATCTTGATAGCTAAGATAGTTAGACATGCTACTCTATCTTGATAGCTAAGATAGTTAGACATGCTACTCTATCTTGATAGCTAAGATAGTTAGACAAGCTACTCTATCTTGATAGCTAAGATAGTTAGACAAGCTACTCTATCTTGATAGCTAAGATAGTTAGACAAGCTACTCTATCTTGATAGCTAAGATAGTTAGACAAGCTAGCTACTCTATCTTGATAGCCTGAAATGGCATCTTTGGTAGCTAGTTATAATGTTGGGAGATTGGAACCTATCTGGGCTAAATGCCAACTTCATCACATCACTAGGTGGCTAGTAGTAACAACAACACACAAACAACAACAACAAACATTTCTTTCTTCGTTTTAGTGTGTCGTACAACAGCATAAAGTAAGTCAGCATACTATATATACATATACATACTATATATACATATACATACTATATATACATATACATACTATATATACATACTATATATACATACTATACATACTATATATACATATACACAATATATATACATATACATACTATACATACATAAAGTAAGTCAGCATACTATACATATGTATACATACTATATATACATATACATACTATATATACATACTATATATACATATTATATATACATATACATACTATATATACATACTGTATATACATATACATACTATATATACATATACATACTATATATACATACTATATATACATACTATATATACATATACATACTATATATACATACTATATATACATACTATATATACATACTATATATACATACTATATATACATATATATATACTACATATACATACTATATATACATACTATATATACATACTATATATACATACTATATATACATACTATATATACATACTATATATACATACTATATATACATACTATATATACATACTATATATACATACTATATATACATACTATATATACATATACATACTATATATACATACTATATATACATATACATACTATATATACATACTATATATACATATACATACTATATATACATACTATATATACATACTATATATACATACTATATATACATACTATATATACATACTATATATACATATACATACTATATATACATACTATATATACATACTATACATACTATAGATACATACTATATATACATATACATACTATATATACATACTATATATACATACTATATATACATACTATATATACATACTATATATACATACTATATATACATACTATATATACATACATATACATACTATATATACATACTATATATACATACTATATATACATACTATATATACATACTATATATACATACTATATATACATACTATATATACATACTATATATATATATACATACTATATATACATACTATATATACATACTATATATATATATACATATACATACTATATATACATACTATATATACATACTATATATACATACTATATATACATACTATATATATACATATACATACTATGTATACATATAGATACAGGATGTATTATATACCAGTGTATATATATACATATACATACTATATATACATATACATACTATATATACATACTATATATACATATACATACTATATATATATATATACATACTATATATACATACTATATATATATACATATATACATACTATATATACATATACATACTATATATACATACTATATATACATACTATATATACATACTATATATATAGAGTCATATATACATACTATATATACATACTATATATACATACATATATATACATACTATATATATATACATATCATATATATACATATACATACTATATATACATACTATATATACATATACATACTATATATACATACTATATATACATATACATACTATATATACATATATATATACATATACATACTATATATACATACTATATATACATACTATATATACATACTATATATACATACTATATATACATACTATATATACATACTATATACACATACTATATATACATATATATACATATACATACTATACATACTATATATACATACTATATATACATACTATATATACATACTATATATACATACTATATATATATATACTATATACATACATATATATATATATATACATACTATATATACATACTATATATACATATTATATATACATATTATATATACATACTATAGATACATACTATATATACATACTATATATACATATACATACTATACATATATATATATACTATATATACATACTATATATACATATACTATATATACTATATATACATACTATATATACATACTATATATACATACTATATATACATACTATATATACATACATACTATATATACAGGATGTATATATACATACTATATATACATACTATATATACATACTATATATACATACTATATATACATACTATATATACATACTATATATATATATATACATACTATATATACATACTATGTATACATACTATATATACATACTATATATACATACTATATATACACACTATATATACACACTATATATACATACTATATATACATACTATATATACATACTATATATACATACTATATATACATACTATATATACATACTATATATACACAGGGTTACTGGAACTTTTTTTTTACAATGTGCAGAGCAGCCCAAAACAGAGCCGTTGCTATGGATACTCACAGACGCAGAGGAGCGTGTGTGCAGCATCGCAGGCAGAAATGATGACGTGTGGGTGAGGCAGTCAAGGCGACACCGCATCGTCCCTCCTTCTCCCCGCGCTCTAAATAACTGGCTAGTCAGAGTCAGTGTAGTACAGGATGTATTGGTCAGAGCCAGTGTAGTACAGGATGTATTGGTCAGAGTCAGTGTAGTACAGGATGTATTGGTCAGAGCCAGTGTAGTACAGGATGTATTGGTCAGAGCCAGTGTAGTACAGGATGTATTGGTCAGAGTCAGTGTAGTACAGGATGTATTGGTCAGAGTCAGTGTAGTACAGGATGTATTGGTCAGAGCCAGTGTAGTACAGGATGTATGGTCAGAGTCAGTGTAGTACAGGATGTATTGGTCAGAGCCAGTGTAGTACAGGATGTATTGGTCAGTGTGGTCAGAGTCAGTGTAGTACAGGATGTATTGGTCAGAGTCAGTGTAGTACAGATGTATTGGTCAGAGTCAGTGTAGTACAGGATGTGGCAGAGCCAGTGTAGTACAGGATGTATTGGTCAGTGTGGCAGGATGTAGCAGAGTCAGTGTAGTACAGGATGTATTGGTCAGAGTCAGTGTAGTACAGGATGTATTGGTCAGAGTCAGTGTAGTACAGGATGTATTGGTCAGGTGGCAGAGTCAGTGTAGTACAGGATGTATTGGTCAGGTGGCAGAGTCAGTACAGGATGTACAGAGTCAGTATTGATGTATTCAGAGTCAGTGTAGTACAGGATGTATTGGTCAGAGTCAGTGTAGTACAGGATGTATTGTATCAGTGTAGTACAGGATGTATTGGTCAGAGTCAGTGTAGTACAGGATGTATTGGTCAGGTGGCAGAGCCAGTGTAGTACAGGATGTATTGGTCAGAGTCAGTGTAGTACAGGATGTATTGGTTAGGTGGCAGAGTCAGTGTAGTACAGGATGTATTGGTCAGAGTCAGTGTAGTACAGGATGTATTGGTCAGAGTCAGTGTAGTACAGGATGTATTGGTCAGGTGGCAGAGCCAGTGTAGTACAGGATGTATTGGTCAGGTGGCAGAGCCAGTGTAGTACAGGATGTATTGGTCAGAGTCAGTGTAGTACAGGATGTATTGGTCAGAGCCAGTGTAGTACAGGATGTATTGGTCAGAGTCAGTGTAGTACAGGATGTATTGGTCAGGTGGCAGAGCCAGTGTAGTACAGGATGTATTGGTCAGAGTCAGTGTAGTACAGGATGTATTGGTCAGAGTCAGTGTAGTACAGGATGTATTGGTCAGAGTCAGAGCCAGTGTAGTACAGGATGTATTGGTCAGAGTCAGTGTAGTACAGGATGTATTGGTCAGAGTCAGTGTAGTACAGGATGTATTGGTCAGTGTAGTACAGGATGTATTGGTCAGAGTCAGTGTAGTACAGGATGTATTGGTCAGAGTCAGTGTAGTACAGGATGTATTGGTCAGAGTCAGTGTAGTACAGGATGTATTGGTCAGAGCCAGTGTAGTACAGGATGTATTGGTGAGTCAGTGTGGCAGGATGTATTGGTCAGTGTCAGTGTAGTACAGGATGTATTGGTCAGAGTCAGTGTAGTACAGGATGTATTGGTCAGAGTCAGTGTAGTACAGGATGTATTGGTCAGAGTCAGTGTAGTACAGGATGTATTGGTCAGGTGGTACAGGATGTATTTGGTGGCAGAGTCAGTGTAGTACAGGATGTATTGGTCAGAGTCAGTGTAGTACAGGATGTATTGGTCAGGTGGCAGAGTCAGTGTAGTACAGGATGTATTTGGTAGTACAGGGTGGTCAGAGTCAGTGTAGTACAGGATGTATTGGTCAGAGTCAGTGTAGTACAGGATGTATTGGTCAGAGTCAGTGTAGTACAGGATGTATTGGTCAGAGTCAGTGTAGTACAGGATGTATTGGTCAGAGTCAGTGTAGTACAGGATGTATTGGTCAGAGCCAGTGTAGTACAGGATGTATTGGTCAGGTGGCAGAGTCAGTGTAGTACAGGATGTATTGGTCAGAGCCAGTGTAGTACAGGATGTATTGGTCAGGTGGCAGAGTCAGTGTAGTACAGGATGTATTGGTCAGGTCAGTGTAGTACAGGATGTATTGGCCAGGTGGCAGAGCCAGTGTAGTACAGGATGTATTGGTCAGAGCCAGTGTAGTACAGGATGTATTGGTCAGAGCCAGTGTAGTACAGGATGTATTGGTCAGAGCCAGTGTGTACAGGATGTAGCCAGTGTAGTACAGGATGTATTGGTCAGAGCCAGTGTAGTACAGGACATTGGTCATGTAGTGTAGTACAGGATGTATTGGTCAGAGTCAGTGTAGTACAGGATGTATTGGTCAGGTGGCAGAGTCAGTGTAGTACAGGATGTATTGGTCAGAGCCAGTGTAGTACAGGATGTATTGGTTACAGGGTCAGGTGGTAGTACAGGATGTATTGGTCAGAGCCAGTGTAGTACAGGATGTATTGGTCAGGTCAGTGTACAGGATGTATTGGTCAGGATGCAGAGTCAGTGTAGTACAGGATGTATTGGTCAGAGTCAGTGTAGTACAGGATGTATTGGTCAGAGCCAGTGTAGTACAGGATGTATTGGTCAGAGCCAGTGTAGTACAGGATGTATTGGTCAGAGTCAGTGTAGTACAGGATGTATTGGTCAGGTGGCAGAGTCAGTGTAGTACAGGATGTATTGGTCAGGTGGCAGAGTCAGTGTAGTACAGGATGTATTGGTCAGAGTCAGTGTAGTACAGGATGTATTGGTCAGTGTAGTACAGGATGTATTGGTCAGAGCCAGTGTAGTACAGGATGTATTGGTCAGAGCCAGTGTAGTACAGGATGTATTGGTCAGGTGGCAGAGTCAGTGTAGTACAGGATGTATTGGTCAGGTGGCAGAGCCAGTGGCAGGAGTCAGTGTAGTACAGGATGTATTGGTCAGAGTCAGTGTAGTACAGGATGTATTGGTCAGGTGGCAGAGTCAGTGTAGTACAGGATGTATTGGTCAGAGTACAGTGGCAGAGTGGCAGAGCAGTGTAGTACAGTGTATTGGTACAGAGCCAGTGGATGTATTGGTCAGAGTCAGTGTAGTACAGGATGTATTGGTCAGAGTCAGTGTAGTACAGGATGTATTGGTCAGGTGGCAGAGCCAGTGTAGTACAGGATGTATTGGTCAGGTGGCAGAGCCAGTGTAGTACAGGATGTATTGGTCAGAGCCAGTGTAGTACAGGATGTATTGGTCAGAGCCAGTGTAGTACAGGATGTATTGGTCAGGTGGCAGAGTCAGTGTAGTACAGGATGTATTGGTCAGGTGGCAGAGTCAGTGTAGTACAGGATGTATTGGTCAGAGTCAGTGTAGTACAGGATGTATTGGTCAGGTGGCAGAGTCAGTGTAGTACAGGATGTATTGGTCAGGTGGCAGAGCCAGTGTAGTACCGGATGTATTGGTCAGGTGGCAGAGTCAGTGTAGTACAGGATGTATTTTGTATTCACAAAATCGTCTAGCGTCCGAACGGTTTTAGTCTACAAACTACTATGACCCCTCTATGGAAAGACGAGACTGAACGGTTTGGTCTACAAACTACTATGACCCCTCTATGGAAAGACGAGACTGAACGGTTTGGTCTACAAACTACTATGACCCCTCTATGGAAAGACGAGACTGAACGGTTTGGTCTACAAACTACTATGACCCCTCTATGGAAAGACGAGACTGAATGGTTTGGTCTACAAACTACCATGACCCCTCTATGGAAAGAAGAGACTGAACGGTTTGGTCTACAAACTACTATGACCCCTCTATGGAAAGACGAGACCCTCCGTTTTGCTCTGAGACCTCCACAAGCGTCTTGGGACTTGTTGGTACAGCCAATCGGCTGACTTTTGTCTGTAGAGTCTGAACAGTTTGGCCTACCCACACTAAAAGTGAGACTCTCACAAACACGTACATGTCTGTAGAGTCTGAACAGTTTGGCCTACCCACACTAAGACTCTCACAAACACGTACATGTCAGTTGTTTTGCTGTAGGACTCCCACAGGCCTCACAAGACTTTCCTGAAGTTCCCCCGGGAAACCAGTTGGAAACGTATGGAAGAACTGTATACTGTATATAGCGACAGTTCCGTGCCGAAACATAAGGAGTGAAATGCATGTTAAATAAATAAATACATGTTTCCGGATCTTTCTGATATCTCTCAGATATAGGACAGACACTTCAGCACAAACTTCCTTTTTATAAGGGGTCCGTTATTCCATGTGTTTCTATGGGCTAATAGCAGTAAGGACAGTCGGTTATTCCATGTGTTTCTATGGGCTAATAGCAGTAAGGACTATCTGTTATTCCATGTGTTTCTATGGGCTAATAGCAGTAAGGACTATCTGTTATTCCATGTGTTTCTATGGGCTAATAGCAGTAAGGACTATCTGTTATTCCATGTGTTTCTATGGGCTAATAGCAGTAAGGACTATCTGTTATTCAATGTGTTTCTATGGGCTAATAGCAGTAAGGACTATCTGTTATTCAATGTGTTTCTATGGGCTAATAGCAGTAAGGACAGTCGGTTATTCCATGTGTTTCTATGGGCTAATAGCAGTAAGGACTATCTGTTATTCAATGTGTTTCTATGGGCTAATAGCAGTAAGGACTATCTGTTATTCAATGTGTTTCTATGGGCTAATAGCAGTAAGGACTATCTGTTATTCCATGTGTTTCTATGGGCTAATAGCAGTAAGGACAGTCGGTTATTCCATGTGTTTCTATGGGCTAATAGCAGTAAGGACTATCTGTTATTCCATGTGTTTCTATGGGCTAATAGCAGTAAGGACAGTCGGTTATTCCATGTGTTTCTATGGGCTAATAGCAGTAAGGACAGTCGGTTATTCCATGTGTTTCTATGGGCTAATAGCAGTAAGGACAGTCGGTTATTCCATGTGTTTCTATGGGCTAATAGCAGTAAGGACTATCTGTTATTCAATGTGTTTCTATGGGCTAATAGCAGTAAGGACTATCTGTTATTCAATGTGTTTCTATGGGCTAATAGCAGTAAGGACAGTCGGTTATTCCATGTGTTTCTATGGGCTAATGGGTTAACTAGTAAGGCCAAATAGTATTTTTCATCAAATATTTTTTTCTATATATTTTTTTTATACTTAAAATGGTCGTAAAATTCTATATCAAATTATCATTGGAATTGTTTTAAGAAAGTATGACCTTCTTAAAACAATTCCATGTTGTAGAACGACCCAGTACATCACTGGGGTCAAGCTTCCTGCCATCCAGGACCTCTATAGCAGGCAGTGTCAGAGGAAGGCCCAGTACATCACTGGGGCCAAGCTTCCTGCCATCCAGGACCTCTATAGCAGGCAGTGTCAGAGGAAGGCCCAGTACATCACTGGGGCCAAGCTTCCTGCCATCCAGGACCTCTATAGCAGGCGGTGTCAGAGGAAGGCCCAGTACATCACTGGGGCCAAGCTTCCTGCCATCCAGGACCTCTATACCTTCTCTCTGCTACCTCCACGGCAGGCAGTACCGGAGCGCCAAGTCTAGGACCAACAGGCTTCTAAACAGCTTCTACCCACAAGCCATAAGCCTCCTGAACATCTAGTCAAATGGCTACCCAGACTATTTGCATTGCCCTCCCCTCTCCACACCACTGCTACTCTCTGTTGTTATCATCTATGCATAGTCACTAATAACTCTACCTACATGCACATTTTACCTCAACTAACCGGTGCCCCCGTACATTGACTCTGTACCGGTACCCCCCTGTATATAGCCTCCACATTGACTCTGTACCGGTACCCCCTGTATATAGCCTCCACATTGACACTGTACCGGTACCCCCTGTATATAAATCAAATCAAATCAAATTTTATTTGTCACATACACATGGTTAGCAGATGTTAATGCGAGTGTAGTGAAATGCTTGTGCTTCTAGTTCCGACAATGCAGTAATAACGAACAAGTAATCTAACTAACAATTCCAAAAAAACTACTGTCTTATACACAGTGTAAGGGGATAAAGAATATGTACATAAGGATATATGAATGAGTGATGGTACGGAGCAGCATAGGCAAGATACAGTAGATGATATTGAGTACAGTATATACATATGAGATGAGTATGTAAACCAAGTGGCATAGTTAAAGTGGCTAGTGATACATGTATTACATAAGGATGCAGTCGATGATATAGAGTACAGTATCAACGTATGCATATGAGATGAATAATGTAGGGTAAGTAACATTATATAAGGTAGCATTGTTTAAAGTGGCTAGTGATATATTTACATCATTTCCCATCAATTCCCATGATTAAAGTGGCTGGAGTAGAGTCAGTGTCATTGACAGTGTGTTGGCAGTAGCCACTCAATGTTAGTGGTGGCTGTTTAACAGTCTGATGGCCTTGAGATAGAAGCTGTTTTTCAGTCTCTCGGTCCCAGCTTTGATGCACCTGTACTGACCTCGCCTTCTGGATGACAGCGGGGTGAACAGGCAGTGGCTCGGGTGGTTGATGTCCTTGATGATCTTTATGGCCTTCCTGTAGCATCGGGTGGTGTAGGTGTCCTGGAGGGCAGGTAGTTTGCCCCCGGTGATGCGTTGTGCAGACCTCACTACCCTCTGGAGAGCCTTACGGTTGAGGGCGGTGCAGTTGCCATACCAGGCGGTGATACAGCCCGCCAGGATGCTCTCGATTGTGCATCTGTAGAAGTTAGAAGATGCCTTTTGTGGCCTGCAGCCTGAGGTTGAAGGGCACGTTTAAATGTCTTAGTCCTTCAGTTTGTCTGCAGTGAAGGAGGAACTTAAAACTTGCACCCTCTCCACTACTGTTCCATCGATTGACTCTGTTTCCGAAGTCCACAATCATCCCTTAGTTTTGTTGACGTTGATAGTTATTTTCCTCCACATTGACACTCCTCCCTGTAGGCCCCCTGTGGTAATAGCCTCCACATTGACACTGTACCAGTACCCCCTGTGGGGCAGGAAGTCCATGGTGGTGTATATAGCCTCCACATTGACTCTGTGTTGAATGCCGGTCGATGAACAGCATTCCCTGTTTATAGCCTCCACATTGACTCTGTGGAGGTGATATGGTGACTAGTCTCTCAAAGCACTTCATGATGACCCTGTATATAGCCCGCACATTGACTCTAGTGGGAACAGGAACAATGGTGGCCCCTTGAAGCATATAGCCTCCACATTGACTCTGTACCGGTACCCCCTGTTTATAGCCTCTACATTGACTCTGTACCGGTACCCCCTGTATATAGCCCGCACATTGACTCTGTACCGGTACCCCTGTATATAGCCCTGCACATTGACTCTGTACCGGTACCCCCTGTATATAGCCACCACATTGACTCTGTACAGTACCCCCTGTATATAGCCTCCACATTGACTCTGTACCGTAATACCCTGTATATAGCCTCCACATTGACTCTGTACCGTAATACCCTGTATATAGCCTCCACATTGACTTTGTACTGTAATACCCTGTATATAGCCTCCACATTGACTCTGTACCGGTACCCCCTGTATATAGCCTCCACATTGACTCTGTACCGTAATACCCCTGTATATAGCCTCCACATTGACTCTGTACCGTAATACCCTGTATATAGCCTCCACATTGACTTTGTACTGTAATACCCTGTATATAGCCTCCACATTGACTTTGTACTGTAATACCCTGTATATAGCCTCCACATTGACTTTGTACTGTAATACCCTGTATATAGCCTCCACATTGACTCTGTACCGTAATACCCTGTATATAGCCTCCACATTGACTTTGTACTGTAATACCCTGTATATAGCCTCCACATTGACTCTGTACCGTAATACCCTGTATATAGCCTCCACATTGACTCTGTACCGTAATACCCTGTATATAGCCTCGTTTGTGCTATTTTATTGTGTTACATTTTATTTTTCACTTTACTTTATTTAGTAAATATTTCCTTAACTCTATTTATTGAAATGGATTGTTGGTTAAGGGAGCCGTTGTTGTATTCAGCATTTCACTGTGAGGTCTACTACACCTGTTGTATTCATCATTTCACTGTGAGGTCTACTACACCTGTTGTATTCAGCATTTCACTGTGAGGTCTACTACACCTGTTGTATTCAGCATTTCACTGTGAGGTCTACTACACCTGTTGTATTCAGCATTTCACTGTAAGGTGTACTACACCTGTTGTATTCAGCATTTCACTGTGAGGTCTACTACACCTGTTGTATTCAGCATTTCACTGTGAGGTCTACTACACCTGTTGTATTCAGCATTTCACTGTGAGGTCTACTACACCTGTTGTATTCAGCATTTCACTGTGAGGGTTACTACACCTGTTGTATTCAGCATTTCACTGTGAGGTCTACTACACCTGTTGTATTCAGCATTTCACTGTGAGGTCTACTACCTGTTGTATTCAGCATTTCACTGTGAGGTCTACTACACCTGTTGTATTCAGCATTTCACTGTGAGGTCTACATTTCACACCTGTTGTATTCAGCATTTCACTGTGAGGTCTACTACACCTGTTGTATTCAGCATTTCACTGTGAGGTCTACTACACCTGTTGTATTCAGCATTTCACTGTGAGGTCTACTACACCTGTTGTATTCAGCATTTCACTGTGAGGTCTACTACACCTGTTGTATTCAGCATTTCACTGTGAGGTCTACTACACCTGTTGTATTCAGCATTTCACTGTGAGGTCTACTACACCTGTTGTATTCATTTCATTTCACTGTGCATTTCAGGTCTACTACACCTGTTGTATTCAGCATTTCACTGTGAGGTCTACTACACCTGTTGTATTCAGCATTTCACTGTGAGGTCTACTACACCTGTTGTATTCAGCATTTCACTGTGAGGTCTACTACACCTGTTGTATTCAGCATTTCACTGTGAGGTCTACTACACCTGTTGTATTCAGCATTTCACTGTGAGGTCTACTACACCTGTTGTATTCAGCATTTCACTGTGAGGTCTACTACACCTGTTGTATTCAGCATTTCACTGTGAGGTCTACTACACCTGTTGTATTCAGCATTTCACTGTAAGGTCTACTACACCTGTTGTATTCATCAGGTGACAAATACATTGGATTTGATTTGGATGTTGACTCAGCCACAAGAGCAGTTGTTGAAGATGATGATGTTGGGCGATTAGGCCTGGCTCGCAGTCGACGTTCCAATTCATCCCAAAGGTGTACGATGTGGTTGAGGTCAGGGCTCTGTGCAGGCCAGTTAAGTTCTTTCATACCGATCTCGACAAACCATTTCTGTATGGACCTCGTTTTGTGCATCGGGGGCGTTGTCATGCTGAAACAGGAAAGGGCTTCCACGACGTTGGAAGCTCAGAATCATCTAGAATGTCATTGTATGCTGTAGCATTAAGATTTCCCTTCACTGGAACTTAGGGGCCCGAACCATGAAAAACAGTTTCAGACCGTTGTTCCTCTTCCACCAAACTTTACAAATGCACTATGCATTGGGGCAGGTAGCGTTCTCCACCAAACTTTACAAATGCACTATGCATTGGGGCAGGTAGCGTTCTCCACCAAACTTTACAAATGCACTATGCATTGGAACAGGTTTCCACTGCCCCAGAGAACAGGTTTACAAATGCACTATGCATTGGGGCAGGAACAGGTTCTCCACCAAACTCCACAAATGCACTTTGCACTGGGCAGGAACAGGTTTCCACTGCCCCAAACTTTCAACTGCACTATGCACAGGTTTGGGGCAGGAACAGGTTTCCACCAGAGAACTTGGTTTCCACTGCTCCAGAGAACAGGTTTCCCCTGCTCCAGACTCCAAACAGGTTTCACCCTGCTCCAGTGGCATGGTGATCCCTGCTGCAGAGCCACAGGAAACTCATATCTGAAGCTTCCGACAAACAGTTCTTGTGCCAAAGGAAGTTTGGAACTTGGCAGTGAGTGTTGCAACCGAGGACAGACGATTTTAACGCTTCAGCACTTGGTTGTTCTGTGACCGTGTGTGGCCTACCACTTCGCTACTGAACCGTTGTTGCTCCTAGACGTTTCCACTTCACAATAACAGCACTTACAGTTGACCAGGGGGGTAGCTCTAGCAGGGCTCTTCAGTATGGGCCATTCTACTGCCAATGTTTGTCTATGGAGACTGTGGGATAGCCTGGACGTGGGTATTATAGTATATGTAGTGCTGGTGGGATTCATTTTGAAATGTTTTTTAAAAATCTATAATTATGTTCACCTTAGTACCCCTTGCACTATAAACTGAGAAAAGTCAGGGAAAATTACAAGACGAAAAAGAAACAGAGCGACACAGACTCAGAGGAAGAGAGAGAGGAAGAGAGAGAGAGGAGAGAGGAAGAGAGAGAGGAAGAGAGGAAGAGAGAGAGGAAGAGAGAGAGAGAGAGAGAGAGAGGAAGAGAGAGAGGAAGAGAGAGGAAGGGAGAGAGAGAGGAAAAGAGAGAGAGGAAAAGAGAGAGAGGGGGAGAGAGAAGGGAAGGAGAGAGAGAGAGAGGAGAGAGAGGAGAGAGAGAGAGAGAAGAGAGAGAGAGAGAGAGAGAAGAGAGAGGAAGAGAGGAAGAGGAGAGAGAGAGAGAGAGAGAGGAAGACAGAGAGGAAGGAGAGAGGAGAGAGAGAGGAGAGAGAGAGAACAGAGAGAGAGAGAGAGAAAGAGAGAGGAGAGAGAGAGAGAGAGAGAGAGAGAGAGAGAGACAGAGAAGAGAGAGAGGAGGAAGAGAGAGAGAAGGAGAGAGAGGGGAAGAGAGAGAGAGAGAGAGAAAAGAGAGAGAGAGAGAGAGAGAGAGGAGAAGGGAGAGAAGAGAGGAAGAGAGGAGGAAAAGAGAAGGGAGAGAGAGGAAGAGAGAGAGAGGAGAGAGAGGAAGAGAAGGCAGAGAGTTAATAAAGGCTCTGTTCTGCCACCATCTCTATTCTCTTTCACCATCTCTATTCTCTTTGACCTGAACGAGCCGCGTGTTGCAGTGATCACAAAGCTGCGAGCCACATTGCCGTTTCCACGTGTTCTAAGGTGGCGTCGAGCTCATTCTAAACCCCGCCCCCCGTTACAGTCCAACTCTCCTTTTACCATTGGACGGAACGGCCGTCAATCAAACAAGAGGGCGGGGCCAGCCCCACATGATTTGACAGCAGGTCGCATTGCGCTGTTTGAGTTATATACTTTATGATGGGTATGTTGGTGAGGAAAAACCGCCACACACACACAACCACTATCTTCTCTGTTATTTAACTATTTTGATCCGACTTTTTTGGACCATTCCGTCGGTCCTGACCGCCTACCGACGAGACACCCTCTCTAACTGACGTCACAGGATCCGTTCCAACACGGAAACCGTAATGGAGGGGGCTCGTCGTTAGTCGGTATTGTTGTGATGGTCTCCGATCTCTCATCTACTTCTATCCACAACCTGTTACACAGGTTAAATAAAACGCGTCAATCTGAAAGAAGACTTAGAAAAAAAATGTTCAACAAACGAAGCCCTGTCGCTGTGTGACCAAAATGGAGAAAGTTGACAGATAATTCGACCTCTGTAAGTTTAACACGTTTCTTTCCGTTGATCGAGATTCCCGTTTGTAGATCTACAACCATGAAGTTAGCACGCTGTCTCCTGCTGCTGTTGCTGCTGTCTTGGACCGACTTACAGGTGAGTGCTTGTTGTTGTTTACTTGTTTTCTGGGGGAGGGGAGGGGGAAAACCCTACTGCGGGTGTGTGGCTCGCTGGGTACGGTGCCACTGTCCGGTTGGTCTATTTCGGGAACACACACACACACACACACACACACACACACACACACACACACACACACACACACACACACACACACACACACACACACACACACACACACACACACACAGAGAGGGGACTCTAATACACTTCAAGAATAGTATGCTGGAAATGAACAAACCCCCCTCCGTCTGTCTGTCTGTCTTGTCTGTCTTGTCTGTCCTGTCCCTGTGTAGGTTACTTTTTAAAATGTAATCCGTTATAGTTACCTGTCTAACATTGTAGGCAATAACGTAACTAATGGTGCTAAAGGGGGCGTAAGAGGGTAAATCGCTCTCCGGCGTTTTACCATTTGGATGCCTCTATATGTTGTAGTTTAAAGGTAAAGGTATTGGACATTGAAACGCGTGTGGACATTCCTTGTTAAATGACCCCACATCCCTTTAAGGCGCCATACAGAGTCCGGTTCTATGATGCCACCCCTTGTTGAGTAAATACAGGAGTGTCGCGGTTAAACACACAACATGTGGTAAGCGGTCTCTTTGCTAAGAAGGAGAGGGGGGGTTTATCTTGCTATTCAGGTTGTCCTGGTGTAACGGACATTTCCATTCCAGGTGAAAAACAAGGAGAGCAGTTGTTGATAACAGTCAATCAAAGATCGATCCAGTTTAATACGATCATTTACAGCGACATCTCCAGAACAGAAGCAGGCCGGTTTTATATTCTATTCAGACAGCACCTAATGTTCATCTCCAGAACAGAAGCAGGCTGGTTTTATATTCTATTCAGGCAGCACCTAATGTTCATCTCCAGAACAGAAGCAGGCCGGTTTTATATTCTATTCAGACAGCACCTAATGTTCATCTCCAGAACAGAAGCAGGCCGGTTTTATATTCTATTCAGACAGCACCTAATGTTCATCTCCAGAACAGAAGCAGGCCGGTTTTATATTCTATTCAGACAGCACCTAATGTTCATCTCCAGAACAGAAGCAGGCCCGTTTTATATTCTAATCAGACAGCACCAAATGTTCTCTATCTACCTGAGAGGCTTGTAAAAAGTCAGAACAAAAGGCATCAATAAAATCATATTCAGCCTCCGGCAACCTGTTCCAAATGAGTGTTCCAAATTCAGCAGTCTGTTCCAAACGAGTGTTCCAAATTCGGCAGTCTGTTCCAAACGGGTGTTCCAAATTCGGCAGTCTGTTCCAAACGAGTGTTCCAAATTCGGCAGTCTGTTCCAAATGAGTGTTCCAAATTCAGCAGTCTGTTCCAAACGAGTGTTCCAAATTCGGCAGTCTGTTTTAAACGAGTGTTCCAAATGGAACACCGGAACTCGTGTGTATCCCAGACAGTGAAAACAGGAAGGTGCAGAGCATTGTGTTTTAATTACTCTAAACTGAATATGAACTGTCCTCAGCTGGTATCCTGGTCAGAGAACAACACACAACTGTAGACAGTTTCACATACTAGGACTTTGACCGTCTTGGAATTTGAGGGAACTGGCCAGGCCAATGTACACGGTCCATGACATAACCAATGGGGAAAGGGGGGGATTGGCGCATTTCAGACTCAAAAGAAAGACATGGCATTTCTCTGCAACTTCACTATTAGTTATTAGTTACACTTTGGATTGGTCTATCAATACACCCAGTCACTAAAAAGATACAGGCGTACTTCCTAACTAACCGATCTGCGTGCCGGTTATGGTTTTCATATCCACATTTTCATAGTGGATAGTTTAATTTAGTTTATAATAACGTCCTCGTAATTTAATATCATTGTCATGTGGTTAATGAAAATTCAATCCAAACCAAAAAATGAAAATGAAACAAGCCTAAAAAGTAACTTTTATATAATTATTTATTCTAATTATGTAAAAAAACAAATAAAAACATTGCAGCCTGCCGTTTGAACATCCTGATTTAAAATAAATAAATAAAATAAAAATCCTATAAATCACATTGGTTACACATGGCCTGTCTGCAACGAACTTGAAACATTGTATCAACTATTAACTTTTTTTTTTCTGGCCTGAAGCTCCTGCTAACAAACACGCTGCATTGTATAAAATATTCTGGGAACCTCAGTTTCCTGCACCAGTGAGCTCAGGACAGCTGTAGGCTATTTGTTCAAGGGGATAATCAGTAATGACAGCTGTAGACTATTTGTTCAAGGGGATAATCAGTAATGACAGTTGTAGGCTATTTGTTCAAGGGGATAATCAGTAATCAGGTAGGCCTGTTTTATGACGTTTCCACTGGATCAGAGCATGACATTGTTTCCTTTCACGCTGAGTGGTGGTCGAAAGGGAGAGAGAGCTGGAAAAATTTTCCAGGTACACTGAGGAACTATCTCAATGGATGTAAAAACAAGACTTAATGCAATAGTATCCACAAAACACCAGTCTCAACGTCAACAGTGAAGAGGCTAGACAGTCTAATGTACTTGTACTCTTGCTCAGTTGTGCACCGGGGCCTCCCACTCTTTCTATTCTGGTTAGGGCCAGTTTGTGCTGAGAGGACCAGGCCAGCTATCTATCTAATCCATCCATCCATCCAACACTGTTCAGACATGAGGACCAGACCAGCTACCTACCTATCTATAATACTGTATGTGTCTGTTATAACAATAGTCTCTCTCTCTCTCTCTCTCTCTCTCTACTCCCCAGGTGAAATCAGTCTCTACTTTCTCTCTCTACTCCCCAGGTGAAGTCAGTCTCTCTCTCTCTACTCCCCAGGTGAAGTCAGTCTCTCTCTCTACTCCCAGGTGAAGTCAGTCTCTCCTCTCTCTCTACGCCCCAAGTGAAGTCAGTCTCTTTCTCTCTTCTCCCCAGGTGAAGTCAGTCTCTACTCTCTCTTTTCTCCCCAGGTGAAGTCAGTCTCTACTCTCTCTCTACCCCCCAGGTGAAGTCAGTCTCTACTCTCTCTCTCTCTCTCTCTCTCTCTCCCTCTACTCCCCAGGTGAAGTCAGTCTCTCCTCTCTCTTCTCCCCAGGTGAAGTCAGTCTCTCTCTCTCTCTACCCCCAGGTGAAGTCAGTCTCTACTCTCTCTCTCTACTCCCCAGGTGAAGTCAGTCTCTACTCTCTCTCTTCTCCCCAGGTGAAGTCAGTCTCTACTCTGTCTCTACCCCCAGGTGAAGTCAGTCTCTACACTCTCTCTCTACCCCCAGGTGAAGTCAGTCTCTACTCTCTCTCTCTACCCCCAGGTGAAGTCAGTCTCTACTCTCTCTCTCTCTCTACTCCCCAGGTGAAGTCAGTCTCTACTCTCTCTCTACTCCCCAGGTGAAGTCAGTCTCTCCTCTCTCTCTACTCCCCAGGTGAAGTCAGTCTCTCTCTCTACTCCCCAAGTGAAGTCAGTCTCTTTCTCTCTACTCCCCAGGTGAAGTCAAGTCTCTACTCTCTCTCTCTCTCTCTCTCTCTCTCTACTCCCCAGGTGAAGTCAGTCTCTACTCTCTCTCTATCCCCCAGGTGAAGTCAGTCTCTCTCTCTCTACTCCCCAGGTGAAGTCAGTCTCTCTCTCTCTCTCTCTCTACTCTACCCCCAGGTGAATTCAGTCTCTCTCTCTCTCTACCCCCAGGTGAAGTCAGTCTCTCTCTCTCTACTCCCCAGGTGAAGTCAGTCTCTACTCTCTCTCTCTACTCCCCAGGTGAAGTCAGTCTCTACACTCTCTCTCTACCCCCAGGTGAAGTCAGTCTCTACTCTCTCTCTACCCCCAGGTGAAGTCAGTCTCTACTCCCCAGGTGAAGTCAGTCTCTACTCTCTCTCTACTCCCCAGGTGAAGTCAGTCTCTACTCTCTCTCTACTCCCCAGGTGAAGTCAGTCTCTACTCTCTCTCTCTACCCCCAGGTGAAGTCAGTCTCTACTCTCTCTCTACTCCCCAGGTGAAGTCAGTCTCTACTCTCTCTCTTCTCCCCAGGTGAAGTCAGTCTCTACTCTCTCTCTACTCCCCAGGTGAAGTCAGTCTCTCTCTCTCTCTCTCTCTTCTCCCCAGGTGAAGTCAGTCTCTCCTCTCTCTCTCTTCTCCCCAGGTGAAATCAGTCTCTACTCTCTTCTCCCCAGGTGTAGTCAGTCTCTACTCTCTCTCTACCCCCCAGGTGAAGTCAGTCTCTACTCTCTCTCTCTCTCTACTCCCCGGGTGAAGTCAGTCTCTACTCTCTCTCTACTCCCCAGGTGAAGTCAGTCTCTACTCTCTCTCTCTCTCTCTCTCTTATCCCCAGGTGAAGTCAGTCTCTCCTCTCTCTCTACTCCCCCGGTGAAGTCAGTCTCTACTCTCTCTCTACCCCCCAGGTGAAGTCAGTGAGTGTAACTCTACCAGAGTCTCTATTGTTTGTGTCTACTCTGGATGGGAGTCTACATGCTGTCTCCAAGCAGTCTGGAGACATCAAATGGACCCTCAAAGAAGGTCAGCACCCGCTCTCACGCCCACATACAGTATAGTGTAATAATATATACCTACAGTATAGTATAATGATATATATAGTATAATAATGTATAGTATAGTATAATATGTAGTGTAATAATATATACCTACAGTATAGTGTAATAATATATACCTACAGTATAATATAATAATATATAGTATAATAATATGTAGTATAGTATAATATGTAGTGTAATAATATATAGTATAATAATATATAGTATAATATAATATGTAGTGTAATAATATATACCTACAGTATAATAATATATAGTATAGTATAATATGTAGTGTAATAATATATACCTACAGTATAGTATAATAATATATAGTATAATATAATATGTAGTGTAATAATATATACCTACAGTATAATAATATATAGTATAGTATAATATGTAGTGTAATAATATAGTATAATATAATATATACCTACAGTATAGTATAATAATATATACCTACAGTATAGTATAATAATATATAGTATAATAATATATTGTATAATATGTATAGTATAGTATAATATATACCTATAGTATAATATATACCTATAGTATAATAATATACAGTATAGTATAATAATATGTATATTATAATAATATATAGTATAATAATATGTATAGTATAATATATACCTATAGTATAACAGTATATTGTATAATATATACCTACAGTATAGTATAACAATATATAGTATAATAATATATACCTACAGTATAGTATAATAATATATAGTATAATAATATATAGTATAGCATAATAATTTATACATAGGGTATAGTACATTATATAGTATAGTATAATAATATATAGTATAATAATATATTGTATAGTAAAATAATTTATACATACAGTATAGTATATTATATAGTATAGTATAATAATACACTGCTCAAAAAAATAAAGGGAACACTAAAATAACACATCCTAGACCTGAATGAATGAAATATTCTTATTAAATACTTTTTTCTTTACATAGTTGAATGTGCTGACAACAAAATCACACAAATTGTCAATGGAAATCAAATTTATCAACCCATGGAGGTCTGGATTTGGAGTCGCACTCAAAATTATAGTGGAAAACCACACTACAGGCTGATCCAACTTTGATGTAATGTCCTTAAAACAAGTCAAAATGAGGCTCAGTAGTGTGTGTGGCCTCCACGTGCCTGTGTGACCTCCCTACAACGCCTGGAAATGCTCCTGATGAGGTGGCGGATGGTCTCCTGAGGGATCTCCTCCCTTACCTGGACTAAAGCATCCGCCAACTCCTGGACAGTCTGTGGTGCAACGTGGCGTTGGTGGATGGAGCGAGGCATGATGTCCCAGATGTGCTCAATTGGATTCAGGTCTGGGGAAAGGGCGGGCCAGTCCATAGCATCAATGCCTTCCTCTTGCAGGAACTGCTGACACACTCCAGCCACATGAGGTCTAGCATTGTCTTGCATTAGGAGGAACCCAGGGCCAACCGCACCAGCATATGGTCTCACAAGGGGTCTGAGGATCTCATCTTGGTACCTAATGGCAGTCAGGCTACCTCTGGCGAGCACATGGAGGGCTGTGTGGCCCCCCAAAGAAATGCCACCCCACACCATGACTGACCCACCGCCAAACCGGTCATACTGGAGGATGTTGCAGGCAGCAGAACGTTCTCCACGGCGTCTCCAGACTCTGTCACGTGCTCAGTGTGAACCTGCTTTCATCTGTGAAGAGCACAGGGCGCCAGTGGCGATTTTGCCAATCTTGGTGTTCTCTGGCAAATGCCAAACGTCCTGCACGGTGTTGGGCTGTATGCACAACCCCCACCTGTGGTCGTCGGGCCCTCATACCACCCTCATACCACCCTCATGGAGTCTGTTTCTGACCGTTTGAGCAGACACATGCACATTTGTGGCCTGCTGGAGGTCATTTTGCAGGGCTCTGGCAGTGCTCCTCCTGCTCCTCCTTGCAGAAAGGCGGAGGTAGCGGTCCTGCTGCTGGGTTGTTGCCCTCCTACGGCCTCCTCCACGTCTCCTGATGTACTGGCCTGTCTCCTGGTAGCGCCTCCATGCTCTGGACACTACGCTGACAGACACAGCAAACCTTCTTGCCACAGCTCGCATTGATGTGCCATCCTGGATGAGCTGCACTACCTGAGCCACTTGTGTGGGTTGTAGACTCCGTCTCATGCTACCACTAGAGTTAAAGCACCGCCAGCATTCAAAAGTGACCAAAACATCAGCCAGGAAGCATTGGAACTGAGAAGTGGTCTGTGGTCACCACCTGCAGAACCACTCCTTTATTGGGGGTGTCTTGCTAATTGCCTATAATTTCCACCTGTTGTCTATTCCATTTGCACAACAGCATGTGAAATGTATTGTCAATCAGTGTTGCTTCCTAAGTGGACAGTTTGATTTCACAGAAGTGTGATTGACTTGGAGTTACATTGTGTTGTTTATGTGTTCCCTTAATTTGTTTGAGCAGTGTATATACCTACAGTATAGTATAATAATATATAGTATAAGCATTTCGCTACACTCGCACAAGCATTTCGCTACACTCGCATTAACATCTGCTAACCATGTGTATGTGACAAATAAATTTGATTTGATATAATAATATATACCTACAGTATAGTATAATATGTATAGTATAATAATATATACCTACAGTATAGTATAATATGTATAGTATAATAATATATACCTACAGTATAGTATAATATGTATAGTATAATAATATGTATAGTATAATATATAGTGTAATAATATACAGTATAGTATAATAATATATAGTATAATAATATGTATAGTATAATAATATATAGTATAATATGTATAGTATAATAATATGCATAGGTTAATAATATATATAGTATAATGTATACCTACAGTATAGTAAGCATTTCGCTTCACTCGCATTAACATCTGCTAACCATGTGTATGTGACAAATAAAATCTGATTTGATTTGATTTGTATAATAATATATACAGTCAAAAAATATGTATAGTATAATAATATGTATAGTATAATAATATATACCTACAGTATAGTATAATAATATATAGTATAATAATATATACCTACAGTATAGTATAATAATATATAGTATAATAATATATACCTACAGTATAGTATAATATGTATAGTATAATAATATATACCTACAGTATAGTATAATAATATATAGTATAATAATATATACCTACAGTATAGTATAATAATATATATAGTATAATAATATGTATCATGTAATAATATATAGTATACTATAATAATATATACAGTATAATAATATATAGTATACTATAATAATATATACAGTATAATAATATATAGTACAGTATAGTATAATAATATATACCTACAGTGTAGTATAATAATATGTAGTATAATAATATATACCTACAGTGTAGTATAATAATATTTAGTATAATAATATATAGTATAATATAATATGTATAGTATAATAATATATACCTACAGTGTAGTATAATAATATATACAGTATAATATGTATAGTATAATAATATATACCTACAGTGTAGTATAATAATATGTAGTATAATAATATATACCTACAGTGTAGTATAATAATATATACAGTATAATATGTATAGTATAATAATATATATAGTATAATGTATAGTATAATAATATATATAGTATAATAATATATACAGTATAATATGTATGGCATAATAATATATAGTATAATAATATATACAACTCAGTATTAGGAAGGTGTTCTTAATGTTTGTACTAATTAACATATTGTTCATTCTGAACATTCCATCATATTATAATATATACAACTCAGTATTAGGAAGGTGTTCTTAATGTTTGTACTAATTAACATATTGTTCATTCTGAACATTCCATCATATTATAATATATACAACTCAGTATTAGGAAGGTGTTCTTAATGTTTGTACTAATTAACATATTGTTCATTCTGAACATTCCATCTTTCTTAAATCTTTTCCAGATCCCATCATCCAGGTGCCTGTCTACCTTACTGAGTGAGTGACTCTGCTATACACACACACACACTCTGACACACACACACACACACACACACACACACACACACACACACACACACACACACACACACTCTGACACACACACACACACACACACACACAAACACACACACACAGACACACACACTCTGACACACACACACACACACACACACACACACACACTCTGACACACACACACACACACACACTCTGACACACACACACACACACTCTGACACACACACACACACACACACACACACTCTGACACACACACACACACACACACACACACACACACACACACACACACACACACACACACACACACACACACACACACACACACACACACACACTCTGACACACACTCTGACACACACACACACACACACACTCTGACACACACACACACACACACACACACACACACACACACTCTGACACACACACACATACTGACACACACTCACACACCTGATAATCATTGCTACGGTGTGTGTGTTTTTAGGCCAGGGTTTCTCCCTGACCCCAACGATGGCAGTCTCTACGTCCTGGGAGGAAAACACAAGGAAGGACTGATGGTAAGAGAGAGACGGACAGAGCGAGAGAGACGGACAGAGAGACAGACGGGATAGAGAGACGGACAGAGAGACGGACAGAGAGGCGGACAGAGAGAGAGGGACAGAGAGAGAGAGACAGAGAAAGACGGACAGAGAGACAGACAGAGAGGCGGACAGAGAGAGAGAGAGACGGACAGAGAGGCTGGACAGAGAGAGAGGCGGACAGAGAGAGAGAGAGAGACGGACAGAGACGGACAGAGAGACGGACAGACAGAGAGAGAGAGAGAGACGGACAGAGAGACGGATAGAGAGACGGTCAGAGAGACGGACAGAGAGAGAGAGAGAGACGGACAGACAGACAGACAGACAGACAGACAGACAGACAGAGAGACGGACGGTCAGAGAGAGAGAGAGACGGACGGACAGACAGAGAGATGGACGGTCAGAGAGAGAGAGAGACGGACGGACAGACAGAGAGACGGACGGTCAGAGAGAGAGAGAGACGGACGGACGGACAGACAGAGACGGACGGTCAGAGAGAGAGAGAGACAGAGACGGACAGAGACGGACAGAGAGAGAGAGAGACGGACAGAGACGGACAGAGAGAGAGAGAGACGGACAGAGAGGCGGACAGAGAGAGAGAGAGAGACGGACAGAGACAGACAGAGCGAGAGAGCAGACAGAAGAGAGAGACGGACAGAGAGGACGGACAGAGAGAGAGAGAGACGGACAGAGACGGACAGAGAGAGAGAGACGGACAGACAGAGAGAGAGAGAGAGACGGACAGAGAGACGGACAGAGAGACGGTCAGAGAGACGGACAGAGAGAGAGAGAGAGACGGACAGACAGACAGAGACGGACGGTTAGAGAGAGAGAGAGACGGACAGACAGACAGAGAGACGGACGGTCAGAGAGAGAGAGAGAGAGAGACGGACGGACAGACAGACAGAGAGACGGACGGTCAGAGAGAGAGAGAGACGGACAGACAGACAGAGAGACGGACGGACAGACAGACAGAGCGAGAGAGCGAGAAAGAGAGACGGACAGAGAGAGAGAGAGAGACGGACAGAGACGGACAGACAGAGAGAGAGAGAGACGGACAGAGAGAGAGAGAGAGAGAGACGGACAGAGAGAGAGAGAGAGAGACGGACAGAGAGACGGACAGAGAGACGGTCAGAGAGACGACAGACAGAGAGAGAGAGAGACGGACAGACAGACAGAGAGAGAGAGAGACGGACAGACAGACAGAGAGACGGACGGTCAGAGAGAGAGAGAGAGAGACGGACGGACAGACAGAGAGACGGACGGTCAGAGAGAGAGAGAGAGAGACGGACAGACAGACAGAGAGACGGACGGACAGACAGACAGAGCGAGAGAGCGAGAAAGAGAGACGGACAGAGACGGACAGAGAGAGAGAGAGACGGACAGACAGAGAGAGAGAGAGAGACGGATAGAGAGACGGACAGAGAGACGGTCAGAGAGACGGACAGAGAGAGAGAGAGACAGACAGACAGACAGACAGAGAGACGGACAGACAGACAGACAGAGAGAGAGACAGACAGACAGACAGACAGACAGAGAGATGGACAGACAGACAGAGAGAGAGACAGACAGACAGACAGACAGACAGACAGACAGACAGACAGACAGACAGAGAGACGGACAGACAGACAGAGCGAGAGAGCGATAAAGAGAGACGGACAGAGAGACGGTCAGAGAGACGGACAGACAGACAGAGAGACAGAGTGAGAGACGGACAGACAGACAGAGAGACGGACGGACAGACAGAGAGACGGACAGACAGACAGAGAGACGGACAGACAGACAGAGAGACGGACAGACAGACAGAGAGACAGACAGAGAGGGAGAATAGTATTTTAATATATATAATAATAGTATAGTATACTGTATAATATAGTATTTTAATACATATAATAATAGTATAGTATACTGTATAATATAGTATTTTAATATATATAATAATAGTATAGTATACTGTATAATATAGTATTTTAATATATATAATAATAGTATAGTATACTGTATAATATAGTATTTTAATACATATAATAATAGTATAGTATACTGTATAATATAGTATTTTAATATATATAATAATAGTATAGTATACTGTATAATATAGTATTTTAATACATATATAATAATAATATACTGTATAATATAGTATTTTAATATATATAATAATAATATACTGTATAATATAGTATTGTCTATATGTCTCCAGAAACTGCCTTTCACCATCCCAGAGCTGGTCCAGTCTAATAATATAGTATGTTAATTTACAGTGCCTTGCGAAAGTATTTGGCCCCCTTGAACTTTGCGACCTTTTGCCACATTTCAGGCTTCAAACATAAAGATATAAAACTGTATTTTTTTGTGAAGAATCAACAACAAGTGGGACACAATCATGAAGTGGAACGACATTTATTGGATATTTCAAACTTTTTTAACAAATCAAAAACTGAAAAATTGGGCGTGCAAAATTATTCAGCCCCTTTACTTTCAGTGCAGCAAACTCTCCAGAAGTTCAGTGAGGATCTCTGAATGATTCAATGTTGACCTAAATGACTAATGATGATAAATACAATCCACCTGTGTGTAATCAAGTCTCCGCTCCGTATAAATGCACCTGCACTGTGATAGTCTCAGAGGTCCGTTAAAAGGAACACACCAGGCAGGTCCGAGATACTGTTGTGAAGAAGTTTTGGATACAAAAAGATTTCCCAAGCTTTAAACATCCCAAGGAGCACTGTGCAAGCGATAATATTGAAATGGAAGGAGTATCAGACCACTGCAAATCTACCAAGACCTGGCCGTCCCTCTAAACTTTCAGCTCATACAAGGAGAAGACTGATCAGAGATGCAGCCAAGAGGCCCATGATCACTCTGGATGAACTGCAGAGATCTACAGCTGAGGTGGGAGACTCTGTCCATAGGACAACAATCAGTCGTATATTGCACAAATCTGGCCTTTATGGAAGAGTGGCAAGAAGAAAGCCATTTCTTAAAGATATCCATAAAAAGTGTCGTTTAAAGTTTGCCACAAGCCACCTGGGAGACACACCAAACATGTGGAAGAAGGTGCTCTGGTCAGATGAAACCAAAATTGAACTTTTTGGCAACAATGCAAAATGTTATGTTTGGTGTAAAAGCAACACAGCTCATCACCCTGAACACACCATCCCCACTGTCAAACATGGTGGTGGCAGCATCATGGTTTGGGCCTGCTTTTCTTCAGCAGGGACAGGGAAGATGGTTAAAATTGATGGGAAGATGGATGGAGCCAAATACAGGACCATTCTGGAAGAAGACCTGATGGAGTCTGCAAAAGACCTGAGACTGGGACGGAGATTTGTCTTCCAACAAGACAATGATCCAAAACATAAAGCAAAATCTACAATGGAATGGTTAAAAAATAAACATATCCAGGTGTTAGAATGGCCAAGTCAAAGTCCAGACCTGAATCCAATCGAGAATCTGTGGAAAGAACTGAAAACTGCTGTTCACAAATGCTCTCCATCCAACCTCACTGAGCTCGAGCTGTTTTGCAAGGAGGAATGGGAAAAAATGTCAGTCTCTCGATGTGCAAAACTGATAGAGACATACCCCAAGCGACTTACAGCTGTAATCGCAGCAAAAGGTGGTGCTACAAACTATTAACTTAAGGGGGCTGAATAATTTTGCACGCCCAATTTTTCAGTTTTTGATTTGTTAAAAAAGTTTGAAATATCCAATAAATGACGTTCCACTTCATGATTGTGTCCCACTTGTTGTTGATTCTTCACAAAAAAATACAGTTTTATATCTTTCTGTTTGAAGCCTGAAATGTGGCAAAAGGTCGCAAAGTTCAAGGGGGCCGAATACTTTCGCAAGGCACTGTATATAATAATAGTATACTGTATAATATAGTATTATCTATATGTCTCCAGAAACTGCCCTTCACCATCCCAGAGCTGGTCCAGTCTGCTCCCTGTAGGAGTTCTGATGGAGTCCTTTACACTGGTGAGAGACATTGGTACCTTGTTGTACCTTGTTGTCAGGACATCAGTACCGTGTTGTCAGGACATCAGTACCTTGTTGTCAGGACATCAGTACCTTGTTGTCAGGACATCAGTACCTTGTTGTCAGGACATCAGTAACTTGTTGTCAGGACATCAGTAACTTGTTGTCAGGACATCAGCACCTTGTTGTCAGGACATCACCTTGTTGTCAGGACATCAGCACTTTGTTGCCAGGACATCAGTACCTTGTTGTCAGGACATCAGTACTGTGTTGTCAGGACATCAGTACTGTGTTGTCAGGACATCAGTACTGTGTTGTCAGGACATCAGGACATCAGTACCTGTGTTGTCAGGACATCAGTACCTGTGTTGTCAGGACATCAGTAAGTAATGTGTTGTCAGGGACATCAGTACCTTGTTGTCAGGACATCAGTAATGTGTTGCTGTCAGGACATCAGTACCGTGTTGTCAGGACATCAGTACCTTGTTGTCAGGACATCAGTACCTTGTTGTCAGGACATCAGTACCTTGTTGTCAGGACATCAGTACTGTGTTGTCAGGACATCAGTACTGTGTTGTCAGGACATCAGTACCTGTGTTGTCAGGACATCAGTACCTTGTTGTCAGGACATCAGTACCTTGTTGTCAGGACATCAGTACTGTGTTGTCAGGACATCAGTACCTTGTTGTCAGGACATCAGTAACTGTGTTGTCAGGACATCAGTAACTTGTTGTCAGGACATCAGCACCTTGTTGTCAGGACATCAGCACCTTGTTGTCAGGACATCAGCACTTTGTGCCAGGACATCAGTACCTTGTTGTCAGGACATCAGTAATGTGTTGTCAGGGCATCAGTACTGTGTTGTCAGGACATCAGTACTGTGTTGTCAGGACATCAGTACTGTGTTGTCAGGACATCAGTAATGTGCTGTCAGGACATCAGTACCTTGTTGTCAGGACATCAGTAATGTGTTGTCAGGACATCAGTAATGTGTTGTCAGGGCATCAGTAATGTGTTGTCAGGGCATCATCAGTATCAGTACCTTGTTGTCAGGACATCAGTAATGTGTTGAGGCTGTCAGGACATCAGTAATGTGTTGTCAGGACATCAGTAATGACTTGAGGCTGTCACATCATTGTTAACGTGTGTGTGTGTGTGTGTGTGTGTGTGTGTGTGTGTGTGTGTGTGTGTGTGTGTGTGTGTGTGTGTGTGTGTGTATGTGTGTGTGTGTGTGTGTGTGTGTGTACCTGTTTAGGTAAGAAGCAGGATGTATGGTTCGTGGTGGACCCCCAGACAGGAGAGAAACAGACCAGCCTCTCCACATCATCATCTGACTCCATTTGCCCCAATGCACCACTGCTATACATAGGACGAACAGGTACCTTGTCAATACTACTGTATTCAGACTACAACACACCATAGGACGAACAGGTACCTAGTCAATACTACTGTATTCTGACTCCCATCAGTCCCAACACACCATAGGATGAACAGGTACCTAGTCAATACTACTGTATTCTGACAGTTCTACTCTACTCAGTTCTACTCTACTCAGTTCTACTCTACTCTTCAACTAGTTCTACTGTACTCTACTCAGTTCTACTCTGTTCTACTGCACCCTACTCTACTCAGTTCTACTCTATTCAGTTCTACTCTTCTCAGCTCTACTCAGTTCTACTCTACTCAGTTCTACTCTACTCAGCTCTATTCAGTTCTACTCTACTCAGTTCTACTCTTCTCAGCTCTACTCAGTTCTACTCTACTCAGTTCTACTCTACTCTTCAACTAGTTCTACTGTACCCTACTCTATTCAGTTCTCTCTACTCAGTTCTACTCTTCTCTTCAACTAGTTCTACTGTACTCTACTCAGTTCTACTCTACTCAGTTCTACTGTACCCTACTCTACTCAGTTCTACTCTACTCAGTTCTACTGTACCCTACTCTACTCAGTTCTACTCTACTCAGTTCTACTCAACTCAGTTCTACTCTACTCAGTTCTACTCTACTCAGTTCTACTCTACTCAGTTCTACTCTACTCTGTTCTACTGCACCCTACTCTACTCAGTTCTACTCTATTCAGTTCTACTCTACTCAGCTCGATTCAGTTCTACTCTACTCAGTTCTACTGCACCCTACTCTACTCAGTTCTACTCTATTCAGTTCTACTCTACTCAGTTCTACTGCACCCTACTCTACTCAGTTCTACTCTATTCAGTTCTACTCTACTCAGTTCTACTCTTCTCAGCTCTAATCAGTTCTACTCTACTCAGCTCTATTCAGTTCTACTCTACTCAGTTCTACTGTACCCTACTCTACTCAGTTCTACTCTACTCAGCTCTACTCAGTTCTACTCTACTCAGTTCTACTCTACTCAGCTCTACTCAGTTCTACTCTACTCAGTTCTACTCTACTCTTCAACTAGTTCTACTGTACTCTACTCAGTTCTACTCTACTCAGTTCTACTGTACCCTACTCTACTCAGTTCTACTCTACTCAGTTCTACTCTACTCTGTTCTACTCAGTTCTACTCTTCTCAGCTCTAATCAGTTCTACTCTACTCAGTTCTACTCTTCTCAGCTCCTCTGTTCTGTTCTACTCTACTCTTCAACTAGTTCTACTGTACCCTACTCTATTCAGTTCTACTCTACTCAGTTCTACTCTACTCAGTTCTACTGTACTCAGTCCTACTCTACTCAGTTCTACTCTACTCAGTTCTACTCTACTCAGTTCTACTCTACTCAGTTCTACTCTACTCTACTCTACTCAGTTCTACTCTACTCAGTTCTACTCTACTCAGTTCTACTCTACTCAGTTCTACTCTACTCAGTTCTATTCTACTCTGTTCTACTCTGTTCTACTCGACTCAGTTCTACTCTACTCAGTTCTACTGTACCCTACTGTCCTCAGCTCTACTCTACTTTACAGTACTATACTCTATCCTATTCCAGAGTACATGATAACGATGTATGATACGAAGACACAGGAGCTGAGGTGGAACGCAACATACAACGACTACTCTGCCCCGCCGTACGATGAGAAACACGACTACAGTAGGTACACAATGATAATATAATCTACTACAGTAGGTACACAATGATAATATAATGTAGTACAGTAGGTACACAATTATACTATAATGTACTACAGTAGGTACACAATGATAATATAATGTAGTACAGTAGGCACACAATTATACTATAATCTACTACAGTAGGTACACAATGATAATATAATGTAGTACAGTAGGTACACAATTATACTATAATGTACTACAGTAGGTACACAATGATAATATAATGTACTACAGTAGGTACACCATTATACTATGATGTACTTATCTAATTCTGCACAGTATGATAATGCAGTTGTTTCTCCAGAGATGGCCCATCTCGTCTCCAGTGGTGATGGGTTGGTGGTGACCGTAGACAGAGAGTCAGGTACGTTTTACCGTCAGGTAATTACTGTGTTCCCTAACCACTACCAGACAGGTAATTGTTCCCCAATAAACACCTGTTACAATAAACACCTGACAGGCCTGTTACAATAAACACCTGACAGGCCTGTTACAATAAACACCTGACAGGCCTGTTACAATAAACACCTGACAGGCCTGTTACAATAAACACCTGACAGGCCTGTTACAATAAACACCTGACAGGCCTGTTACAATAAACACCTGACAGGCCTGTTACAATAAACACCTGACAGGCCTGTTACAATAAACACCTGACAGGCCTGTTACAATAAACACCTGTTACAATAAACACCTGACAGGCCTGTTACAATAAACACCTGTTACAATACAATAAACACCTGACAGGCCTGTTACAATAAACACCTGACAGGCCTGTTACAATAAACACCTGACAGGCCTGTTACAATAAAAACACCTGTTACAATAAACACCTGTTACAATAAACACCTGACAGGCCTGTTACAATAAACACCTGACAGGCCCTGTTACAATAAAAACACCTGTTACAATAAACACCTGACAGGCCTGTTACAATAAACACCTGACAGGCCTGTTACAAAAAACACCTGTTACAATAAACACCTGACAGGCCTGTTACAATAAACACCTGTTACAATAAACACCTGACAGCCTGTTACAATAAACACCTGTTACAATAAACACCTGACAGGCCTGTTACAATAAACACCTGTTACAATAAACACCTGTTACAGGCCTGTTACAATAAACACCTGTTACAAACACCTGTTACAATAAAAACACCTGTTACAATAAACACCTGACAGGCCTGTTACAATAAACACCTGTTACAATAAACACCTGACAGCCTGTTACAATAAACAACACCTGTTACAATAAACACCTGTTACAATAAACACCTGACAGGCCTGTTACAATAAACACCTGCCTGTTACAATAAACACTGACAGGCCTGTTACAATAAACACCTGTTACAATAAACACCTGACAGGCCTGTTACAATAAACACCTGTTACAATAAACACCTGTTACAATAAACACCTGTTACAATAAACACCTGACAGACCTCCTACAATAAACACCTGCCTGTTACAATAAACACCTGTTACAATAAACACCTGACAGGCCTGTTACAATAAACACCTGTTACAAACAATAAACACCTGACAGGCCTGTTACAATAAACACCTGTTACAATAAACACCTGTTACAACAAACACCTGACAGGCCTGACCTGTTACAATACAAAACACCTGTTACAATAAAAACAGGCCTGTTACAATAAACACCTGACAGGCCTGTTAAACACCTGACAGGCCTGTTACAATAAACACCTGACAGGCCTGTTACAATAAAACCTGACAGGCCTGTTACAATAAACACCTGACAGGCCTGTTACAATAAACACCTGTTACAATAAACACCTGACAGGCCTGTTACAATAAACACCTGTTACAATAAACACCTGACAGGCCTGTTACAATAAACACCTGTTACAATAAACACCTGTTACAATAAACACCTGACCTGTTACAATAAAAACACCTGTTACAATAAACAACACCTGTTACAATAAACACCTGACAGACCTGTTACAATAAACACCTGCTACAATAAACACCTGACAGGCCTGTTACAATAAACACCTGCTACAATAAACACCTGACAGGCCTGTTACAATAAACACCTGTTACAATAAACACCACCTGTTACAATAAACACCTGTTACAATAAACAGACCTGTTACAATAAACACCTGACAGACCTGTTACAATAAACACCTGCTACAATAAACACCTGACACCTGACAGGCCTGTTACAATAAACACCTGACAGACCTGTTACAATAAACACCTGTTACAATAAACACCTGACAGGCCTGTTACAATAAACACCTGTTACAATAAACACCTGACAGTTACAATAAACACCTGTTACAATAAACACCTGACAGGCCTGTTACAATAAACACCTGTTACAATAAACACCTGCCTGTTACAATAAACACCTGTTACAATAAACACCTGACAGGCCTGTTACAATAAACACCTGTTACAATAAACACCTGACAGGCCTGTTACAATAAACACCTGTTACAATAAACACCTGACAGACCTGTTATAATAAAACCTGTTACAATAAACACCTGACAGACCTGTTACAATAAAAACACCTGTTACAATAAACACCTGACAGTTACAATAAACACCTGTTACAATAAACACCTGACAGGCCTGTTACAATAAACACCTGTTACAATAAACAGGCCTGTTACAATAAAAACACCTGTTACAATAAACACCTGCCTGTTACAATAAACACCTGTTACAATAAACACCTGACAGGCCTGTTATAATAAACACCTGTTACAATAAACACCTGACAGGCCTGTTACAATAAACACCTGACATACAATAAACACCTGACAGGCCTGTTACAATAAACACCTGTTACAATAAACACCTGACAGACCTGTTACAATAAACACCTGACAGGCCTGTTACAATAAACACCTGTTACAATAAACACCTGACACCTGTTACAATAAACACCTGCCTGTTACAATAAAACACCTGTTACAATGACAGGCCTGTTACAATAAACACCTGTTACAATAAACACCTGACAGGCCTGTTACAATAAAAACAGGCCTGTTACAATAAACACCTGACACACCTGTTACAATAAACACCTGTTACAATAAACACCTGACAGGCCTGTTACAATAAACACCTGTTAACACCTGTTACAATAAAACCTGTTACAATAAACACCTGTTACACACCTGTTACAATAAACACCTGACAGACCTGTTACAATAAACACCTGACAGACCTGTTACAATAAACCTGTTACAATAAACAGGCCTGTTACAATAAACACCTGACAGACCTGTTACAATAAACACCTGACAGGTTACAATAAACACCTGACAGGCCTGTTACAATAAACACCTGTTACAATAAACACCTGACAGGCCTGTTACAATAAACACCTGCTGTTACAATAAACACCTGACAGGCCTGTTACAATAAACACCTGTTACAATAAACACCTTTTACAATAAACACCTGTTACAATAAACACCTGACAGGCCTGTTATAATAAACACCTGTTACAATAAACACCTGACAGGCCTGTTATAATAAACACCTGACAGTTACAATAAACACCTGTTACAGACCTGTTATAATACCTGACAGACCTGTTACAATAAACACCTGACACACCTGTTACAATAAACTGTTACAATAAACACCTGACAGGCCTGTTACAATAAACACCTGTTACAATAAACATACAATAAACACCTGACAGGCCTGTTACAATAAACACCTGTTACAATAAACACCTGCTACAATAAACACCTGTTACAATAAACACCTGACAGGCCTGTTACAATAAACACCTGTTACAATAAACACCTGACAGACCTGTTACAATAAACACCTGACAGGCCTGTTACAATAAACACCTGTTACAATAAACACCTGACAGACCTGTTACAATAAACACCTGACAGGCCTGTTATAATAAACACCTGTTACAATAAACACCTGACAGACCTCTTACAATAAACACCTGTTACAATAAACACCTGACATACCTGTTATAATAAACACCTGACAGACCTGTTACATTAAACACCTGACAGACCTGTTACAATAAACACCTGTTACAATAAACACCTGTTACAATAAACACCTGACAGGCCTGTTACAATAAACACCTGTTACAATAAAACCTGACTATTTTTTTATGTTATATGTTATAATGTATTATATCCCCTTTTCCTCTCCTCTCTCTGTCTCTAACCCTCCTCTCCTCTCTCTCTCTGTCTCTAACCCTCCTCTCCCCTCTCTCTGTCTCTAACCCTCCTCTCCTCTCTCTCTGTCTCTAACCCTCCTCTCCTCTCTCTCTGTCTCTAACCCTCCTCTCCTCTCTCTCTGTCTCTAACCCTCCTCTCCTCTCTCTGTCTCTAACCCTCCTCTCCTCTCTCTGTGTCTCTAACCCTCCTCTCCTCTCTCTCTGTCTCTAACCCTCCTCTCCCTCTCTCTCTGTCTCTAACCCTCCTCCCTCTCTCTGTCTCTAACCCTCCTCTCCTCTCCTCTCTGTCTCTAACCCTCCTCTCCTCTCTCTGTCTCTAACCCTCTCTAACCCTCCCCTCTCTCTGTCTCTAACCCCCTCCCCCTCTCTCTGTCTCTAACCCTCCTCCCTCTCTCTGTCTCTAACCCTCTCTCTCTCTCTGTCTCTAACCCTCCTCCTCCCTCTCTGTCTCTAACCCTCCTCCTCTCTCTCTCTCTGTCTCTAACCCTCCTCTCCTCTCTCTGTCTCTAACCCTCCTCTCCTCTCTCTGTCTCTAACCCTCCTCTCCTCTCTCTCTGTCTCTAACCCTCCTCTACTCTCTCTGTCTCTAACCCTCCTCTCCTCTATCCCAGGTGACGTCCTGTGGATGCAAAACTATGGGTCACCTGTGGTGGGGGTGTATCTGTACAGCCAGGACTCTCTGAGACACGCCCCTCACCTGTCAGTTGCCATGGAGACGCTGCGTTACCTCACCTTCTCGTCCCACGACACACACACCATGAAGTGGAGCTACCAGTTTGTCACGGAGCAGGCCAGCACACACACACAGCTGGTGTAAAGAGACACACACACACACACACACACACACACACACACACACACACACACACAGACACAGACAGACAGACAGACAGACAGACAGACAGACAGACAGACAGACAGACAGACAGACAGACAGACAGACAGACAGACAGACAGACAGACAGACAGACAGCTAGTGTAAGAGTAGTTTAATCACCTCAATTTGCTCAATTTCCACATTATTTATTACAAGATTTAGTTGAGCTTTAGGGTTTCATGAATGATTTGCCCCAAATACAATGCTTTTAGTTGTTCTTAAATTATTTAGGACTAACATTTCTTGCCACCCATTCTGAAACTAACTGCAGCTCTTTGTTAAGTGTTGCAGTCATTTCAGTCGATGTAGTAGCTGACGTGTATAGTGTTGAGTCATCCGCATATATAGACACACTGGCTTCACTCAAAAGCTAGTGGTATGTCGTTAGTAAAGATTGAAAAAAGTAAGGGGCCTAAACAGCTGCCCTGGGGAATTCCTGATTCTACCAGTAAGGGGCCTTGACAGCTGCCCTGGGGAATGCTTGATTCTACCAGTAAGGGGCCTAGACAGTTGCCCTGGGGAATTCCTGATTCTACCTCGATTATGTTGGAGAGGCTTCCATTAAATAACATGCTCTGTGTTCTGTTAGCCTTTCTTCCCCCCAAAATGCCATTCAAGGTTCTCCAAAGCTTTTTATTATAATTCTTTATGTAATTTATCTTTGTTTCATAGTTTAGTTTCTTCTTCTTTTTAATCAGTTTAGTCACACGATTTCTCAATTTGCAGTATGTTTGCCAATCGGTTGTACAGCCAGACTTATTTGCCATTCTTTTTGCCTCATCCCTCTACGACCATACAATTGGTTCAATTCCTCATCAACCACAGGGGATTGTAACAGTTTTTACAGTCATTTTCTTAATGGGTTGCATTACAATGTAATTGAAGGTGTTTCAAACCTTCTTTTTCCTGTCATTCTTTATGTCATTTGTCTTGTGTGTTTTAGGCCCACTCTGTATGTGGGGAAGCTGGATTCTCACCTGTACGCCTCCACCTCCCTGGTTCACGACGGAGTCTCTCTAGTGGTCAGTACAGCTGTCAATCAACAGCAAAAAAAAAATATATACACTGAGTGGACAAAACATTAAGAACACCTGCTCTTTTAAAAAAAAATGACAGACTGACAAAGTGAAAGATATGGTTCCCTTATTGATGTCACTTGTTAAATCCACTTCGATCAGTGATGAAGGGGAGGAGGCAGCATTTGTGTGTGTGTGTGTGTGTGTGTGTGTGTGTGTGTGTGTGTGTGTGTGTGTGTGTGTGTGTGCGCGTGTGTGTGTGTGCCATTCAGTGGGTGAAGACAGAAGATTTAAGTCCCTTTTGAATGGGGGATGGTCATAATGCGCAGCAGTTTGAGTGTTCACTGCTGGGTTTTTACACACTCAGTTTCCCCCTGCTGGGTATCAGGAATGGTCCACCACCAAAAGGCCATGTCCCCTGCTGGGTATCAGGAATGGTCCACCACCCAAAAGGCCCCTGCTGGGTATCAGGAATGGTCCACCACCCAAAAGGCCATGTCCCCTGCTGGGTATCAGGAATGGTCCACCACCCAAAAGGCCATGTCCCCCGTTGGGTATCAGGAATGGTCCACCACCCAAAGGCCATGTCCCCTGCTGGGTATCAGGAATGGTCCACCACCCAAAAGGCCATGTCCCCTGCTGGGTATCAGGAATGGTCCACCACCCAAAAGTCCATGTCCCCTGCTGGGTATCAGGAATGGTCCACCACCCAAAAGGCCACGCAGCCAACTTGCCACAACTGTTGGGAGGCATTGGAGTCAACATGGGCCAGCATCCCTGTGGAACGCTTTCTTGTTGAGGCCATGCCCTTACGAATTGAGGTTGTTAGGAAGGTGTTCCTAATGTTTTGGTACACTCAATGTCTACGCACAGCAGCCCAATCAGCATGTCTACACAACACACAGCAGCCAATCAAAATGTCAACACAACACACAGCAGCCAATCAGTTTTTTTTTAGTCTCAGTACTGTGATGTCATAATATACACCTGATTAGAACTTTTCTCTTTGAATGTTATTGGCTGATACTTTGATGTATTGATTGATGTGTTGCCACGGCAGCCGCGGGGCTTGACACTGGCGCGTATCGAGGGACCGGAGACCGAGGAGGTGACGGTTAGAGAGGAGGGAGAGTGTGAGATCATCCCGTCTACCGACGTACGATACCCGCCAGGCTCCACCAACACACTGAACAACCAGTGGCTCCTCATAGGTAACTACCCGCCAGGCTCCACCAACACACTGAACAACCAGTAGGTAACTACCTGCCAGGCTACACCAACACACTGAACAACCAGTAGGTAACTACCTGCCAGGCTCCACCAACACACTGAACAACCAGTAGGTAACTACCTGCCAGGCTCCACCAACACACTGAACACCAGTAGGTAACACACTGAACACACTGACCAGTAGGTAACTACCTGCCAGGCTACACCAACACACTGAACAACCAGTAGGTAACTACCTGCCAGGCTCCACCAACACACTGAACAACCAGTAGGTAACTACCTGCCAGGCTCCACCAACACACTGAACAACCAGTAGGTAACTACCCTCCAGGGTCCACCAACACACTGAACAACCAGTAGGTAGCTACCCGCCAGGCTCCACCAACACACTGAACAACCAGTAGGTAACTACCCGCCAGGCTCCACCAACACACTGAACAACCAGTAGGGAACTACCCACCAGGCTCCACCAACACACTGAACAACCAGTAGGTAGCTACCCGCCAGGCTCCACCAACACACTGAACAACCAGTAGGTAACTACCCGCCAGGCTCCACCAACACACTGAACAACCAGTAGGTAACTACCCACCAGGCTCCACCAACACAATGAACAACCAGTAGGTAACTACCCGCCAGGCTCCACCAACACACTGAACAACCAGTAGGTAACTACCCACCAGGCTCCACCAACACACTGAACAACCAGGTAGGTAACTACCCGCCAGGCTCCACACACACTAAACAACCAGTAGGTAACTACCTGCCAGGCTCTATAGGTAACTACCCACCAGGCTCCACCAACACACTGAACAACCAGTAGGTAACTACCCACCAGGCTCCACCAACACACTGAACAACCAGTAGGTAACTACCCACCAGGCTCCACCAACACACTGAACAACCAGTAGGTAACTACCCACCAGGCTCCACCAACACACTGAACAACCAGTAGGTAACTACCCACCAGGCTCCACCAACACACTGAACAACCAGTAGGTAACTACCTGCCAGGCTCTATAGGTAACTACCCACCAGGCACCACCAACACACTGAACAACCAGTAGGTAACTACCCACCAGGCTCCACCAACATACTGAACAACCAGTAGGTAACTACCCGCCAGGCTCCACCAACACACTGAACAACCAGTAGGTAACTACCCACCAGGCACCACCAACACACTGAACAACCAGTAGGTAACTACCCACCAGGCACCACCAACACACTGAACAACCAGTAGGTAACTACCCACCAGGCTCCACCAACACACTGAACAACCAGTAGGTAACTACCTGCCAGGCTCTATAGGTAACTACCCGCCAGGCTCCACCAACACAGTAACCACACAGAGACACCAGACACACTAACCACACAGACACACACAGCTCTCTCTCTCTGTCCCTCTCTCTCTCTCTCTCTCTCTCTCTCTCTGTCTCTGTCTCTCTCTCTCTCTCTCTCTCACTCTCACTCTCACTCTCTCATCAGGACACCATGAGTTACCCCCGGTTGCCCACACCACCATGTTGAGAGACTTCCCGGTAAACCTGCAGCGTTCCGGTGATGCCGTTATCCCGACCCGGTCTCAGAACAACCGCTATACAGACCATCCTGTGAGTTACAACCCCCTTACCCCTGACCTCTGACCTCTAACCCCCCACTCACATACAGACCATCCTGTGAGTTACAACCCCTATTCCTTGACCTCTAACCTGAATCCCCCTCCCCCTCTTTAGTTCCAGTCAGTAGGTCATGGTGGTGGAGGGGGTCGTGGTTCGGGTCCTAGCGGCAGCAGAAGGACCCAAGCAGGATCAAGATCAGGGTTGTCCTCTATCCTGCCCGACTATATATACCAGGACCCTGTTACCGTGGTGATCCTGTCTCTACTGCTGGGAGGATGGCTTGCCTTCGCTCTGACTTATCCACAGGTTAGTTCAACAGGACAGGGTGGGGTGGGAGTCAGGGTTCCCCCGTAGAACAATGTGACCGGCAAGATTGTAATTTACCGGACGTTTGAGACATTTACCAGACCCATATGCATTGGGTGGCTAGTCCATCACCTGGTGCTCAGAATGACAGGAATCCCATTTAGATTCATTTAGATGGTAATTCATTTAGATTGAATTCATATAGATGGTGGTAATTCATATAGATGAAAATTCATATAGATGGTAATTCATATAGATGGTAATTCATTTAGATGGTAATTCATATAGATGGTGGTAATTCATTTAGATGGTAATTCATTTAGATGGTAATTCATTTAGATGGTGGTAATTCATATAGATGGTGGTAATTCATATAGATGGTAATTCATATAGATGGTGGCAATTCATTTAGATGGTAATTCATATAGATGGTGGTAATTCATATAGATGGTAATTCATTTAGATGGTAATTCATTTAGATGGTAATTCATATAGATGGTGGTAATTCATTTAGATGGTAATTCATTTAGATGGTGGTAATTCATATAGATGGTGGTAATTTATATAGATGGTAATTCATATAGATGGTGGTAATTCATCTAGATGGTAATTCATTTAGAAGGTGGTAATTCATATAGATGGTGGTAATTCATATAGATGGTAATTCATTTAGATGGTAATTCATATAGATGGTGGTAATTCATTTAGATGGTCATTCATTTAGATGGTAATTCATATAGATGGTGGTAATTCATTTAGATGGTGGTAATTCATTTAGAGAGTCATTCATTTAGATGGTAATTCATTTAGATGGTAATTCATATAGATGGTGGTAATTCATTTAGATGGTGGTAATTCATATAGATGGTAATTCATTTAGATGGTGGTAATTCATTTAGATGGTAATTCATTTAGATGGTGGTAATTCATTTAGATGGTGGTAATTCATTTAGATGGTGGTAATTAATCTCGATGGTGGTAATTCGTCTACATGGTAATTAATTTAGATGGTGGTCACTCAACGAGCTGTATAAGGCCCCAAGCAAACAAGAGAATGCTCACCCAGAAGTGACGCTCCTAGTGGCCCGGGTAAAACTTACATCCGTTTTACCTCATTTCTACCAGCATGTCACATGGTGTTAAGGACACCTTATCAGTCACTGGCTTCATCAATAAGTGCATCGATGACGTCGTCCCCACAGTGACCGTACGTACATACCCCAACCAGAAGCCATGGATAACAGGCAACATCTGCATTGAGCTAAAGGATAGAGTTGCTGCTTTCAAGGAGCGGGACACAAATCCGGATGCTTATAATAGATCTCGCTATGCCCTCAGACGGACCATCAAACAGGACTGTCAATACAGCACTAAGATTGAATCCTACTACACCGGCTCTGACGCACGTCGGATGTGGTGGGGCTTGCAAACTATTACGGATTACAAAGGGAAACCCAGCCGCAAGCCGCCCAGTGACAGGAGCCTAATCAGACGAGCTAAATGCCTTGCTTTTAATGCTGATCCATGCATGATGGACAACTGTGTGATCATGCCAGCATACCACCCTGCATATCACTGCTGGCTTGCTTCTGAAGCTAAGCAGGGTTGGTCCTGGTCAGTCCCTGGATGGGAGACCAGATGCTGCTGGAAGTGGTGTTGGAGGGCCAGTAGGAGGCACTCTTTCCTCTGGTCTAAATATCCCAATTCCCCAGGGCAGTGATTGGGGACACTACCCTGTGTAGGGTGCCGTCTTTCTGATGGGACGTTAAACGGGTGTCCTGACTCTGAGGTCATTAAAGATCCCATGTCACTTATCGTAAGAGTAGGGGTGTTAACCCCGGTGTCCTGGCTAAATTCCCAATCTGGCCCTCAAACCATCACAGTCACCTAATAATCCCCAGTTTACAATTGGCTCATTCATCCCTCCTCCTCTCCCCTGTAACTCTTCCCCAGGGTGTTGCTGTAAATGAGAACGTGTTCTCCGTCAACTTACCTGGTAAAATAACGGGAAAAAAAGTGATCATGCTCTCCATAGCTGATGTAAGACCTTTAACAACAGCATTTACAAGGCCAGATGGATGTGTACTCAGAGCATGACCTTTAAACAGGTCAACATTCACAAGACTGATTACCAGGACGAGCATGCGCTGACCAACTGGCAAGTGTCCTACCTACATGTTTCATGCAGAACACCATAGTCCCTGTGCTCAAGAATGCCAAGGTAACCTTGCTTAAATGACTACCGCCCTGTAGCAATCACGTCTGTAGCCATAACATTTGATTTGATTTGAAGTGCTTTGAAAGGCTGGCTCACATCAACACCATCATCCCAGAAACCCTAGACCCACTCCAATTCGCATATCCGGAAGGAAGGAACATCTACGTGACAATGCTGTTTGTTGACTACAGCTCAGCGTTCAACACTATAGTGCCCTCAAAGCTCATCACTAAACTAAGGACCCTGGGACTAAACACCTCCCTCTGCAACTGGATCCTGGACTTCCTAACGGGCCGCCTCCGGTACAGTAGGGGGCGGTGTTTCCAATTCCAATTCAATCCCTGGACTTCCTGATGGGCTTCCTCCTGTACTCCTTGTTCACCCACGACTGTGTGACTCCAACACCATCATTAAGTTTGCTGACGACACAACGGTGGTAGTCCTGATCACCGACAACGATGAGACAGCCTATAGGGAGGTCAGAGACCTGGCAGTGTGGTGCCAGGATAACAACCCCTCCCTCATTGTGAGCAAGACAACGGAGCTGATCGTGGACTACAGGGAAAGAAGGGCCGAGCACGTCCCCATTCACATCGACGGGGCTGTAGTGGAGCGGGTCACGAGCTTCAAGTTCCTTGGTTTCCACCTCACGAATAAACTATCATGGTCCAAACACACCAAGACAGCCGTGAAGAGGGAACTTTTTCTCCCTCAGGAGACTGAAAAGATTTGGCTGAATGGGTCCTCAGATCCTCAACAGGTTCTACAGCTGCACCATCGGGGGCATCCTGATTGGTTGCATCATCGCTTGGCAACTGTTCGGCCTCCGACCGCAACTTGGAGGGCCCTCCTTTGTGTTTCTGACAAAACTTTGAGGGTGACTTCGGTGACACACCCATCAACTTCAGGGACACACCCATCAACTTCGGGGACACACCCATCAACTTCAGGACACACCCATCAACTTCGGGGACACACCCATCAACTTCAGGGACACACCCATCAACTTCGGGGACACACCCATCAACTTCAGGACACACCCATCAACTTCAGGGACACACCCATCAACTTCGGGGACACACCCATCAACTTCAGGGACACACCCATCAACTTCGGGGACACACCCATCAACTTCAGGGACACACCCATCAACTTCAGGGACACACCCATCAACTTCAGGACACACCCATCAACTACAGGACACACCCATCAAGCTTCATCGCTTGGTATGGCAACTGCCTGGTATAGCACTACCCAACTGCTCGGCATCGATGTTCCTTCTAAGCTAAGCACCTCCTCCAGGATTGCCACTTGGAAGAATTGAGAGACGCAAATGATTGAACTTTACTGCCCAATTAGTTTGCACTATGTTCAGTGTTTACGTTACATTCTAAAATGTATTCAATTGTTTTTGTCCCCTGATCAATCTACACAATACCTCATAAAGACAAAGTGAAAACGGGTATCATATTTCCATAAGTATTCAGACCCTTTACATTTACAGTATTCAGACCCTTTACATTTAGTATTCAGACCCTTTACATTTACAGTATTCAGACCCTTTACATTTACAGTATTCAGACCCTTTACATTTACAGTATTCAGACCCTTTACATTTACAGTATTCAGACCCTTTACATTTACAGTATTCAGACCCTTTACATTTACAGTATTCAGACCCTTTACATTTACAGTATTCAGACCCTTTACATTTACAGTATTCAGACCCTTTACATTTACAGTATTCAGACCCTTTACATTTACAGTATTCAGACCCTTTACATTTACAGTATTCAGACCCTTTACATTTACAGTATTCAGACCCTTTACATTTACAGTATTCAGACCCTTTACATTTACAGTATTCAGACCCTTTACATTTACAGTATTCAGACCCTTTACATTTACAGTATTCAGACCCTTTACATTTACAGTATTCAGACCTTTACATTTTACATTTACAGTATTCAGACCCTTTACATTTACAGTATTCAGACCCTTTACATTTACAGTATTCAGACCCTTTACATTTACAGTATTCAGACCCTTTACATTTACAGTATTCAGACCCTTTACATTTACAGTATTCAGACCCTTTACATTTACAGTATTCAGACCCTTTACATTTACAGTATTCAGACCCTTTACATTTACAGTATTCAGACCCTTTACATTTACAGTATTCAGACCCTTTACATTTACAGTATTCAGACCCTTTACATTTACAGTATTCAGACCCTTTACATTTACAGTATTCAGACCCTTTACATTTACAGTATTATACATTTACAGTATTCAGACCCTTTACATTTACAGTATTCAGACCCTTTACATTTACAGTATTCAGACCCTTTACATTTACAGTATTCAGACCCTTTACATTTACAGTATTCAGACCCTTTACATTTACAGTATTCAGACCCTTTACATTTACAGTATTCAGACCCTTTACATTTACAGTATTCAGACCCTTTACATTTACAGTATTCAGACCCTTTACATTTACAGTATTCAGACCCTTTACATTTACAGTATTCAGACCCTTTACATTTACAGTATTCAGACCCTTTACATTTACAGTATTCAGACCCTTTACATTTACAGTATTCAGACCCTTTACATTTACAGTATTCAGACCCTTTACATTTACAGTATTCAGACCCTTTACATTTACAGTATTCAGACCCTTTACATTTAGTATTCAGACCCTTTACATTTACAGTATTCAGACCCTTTACATTTACAGTATTCAGACCCTTTACATTTACAGTATTCAGACCCTTTACATTTACAGTATTCAGACCCTTTACATTTACAGTATTCAGACCCTTTACATTTACAGTATTCAGACCCTTTACATTTACAGTATTCAGACCCTTTACATTTACAGTATTCAGACCCTTTACATTTAGTATTCAGACGCTTTACTCAGTACTTTGTTGAAGAACCTTTGGCAGCGATTACAGCCTAGAGTCTTCTTGAGTATGACGCTACAAGCTTGGCATGCCTGTATTTGGGGAGTTTCTCCCATTCTTCTCTGCAGATCCTCTCTGTCAGGTTGGATGGGGAGCGTCGCTGCACAGCTATTTTTAGGTCTCCCCAGAGATAATTGATACGGTTCAAGTCCGGGCTCTGGCTGGGCCACTCAAGGACATTCAGAGACTTGACCTGAAGCCACTCCTGCGTTGTCTTGGCTGTGTGCTTAGGGTCGTTATCCTTTTGGAAGTTTAACCTTAGCCCCATTCTGAGGTCCTGAGCAGGTTTTCATCAAGGATCTCTCTGTACTTTGCTCCATTCATCTTTCCCTCGATCCTGACGAGTCTCCCAGTCCATGCCATTGAAAAACATCCCCACAGCCTGATGCTGCCTCCACCATTCTTCACCGTAGGGATGGTGCCAGGTTTCCTCCAGATGTGACGATTGGCATTCAGGCCAATCTCGGTTTCATCAGACCAGAGAATCTTGTCTCTCATGGTCTGAGATGGTCTGAGAGTCCTTTAGGTGCCTTTTGGCAAACTCCAAGCGGGTTGTCGTGCCTTTTTACAGAGGAGTGGCTTCTGTCTGGCCACTCTACAATAAAGGACTGATTGGTGGAGTGCTGCAGAGATGGTTGTCCTTCTGGAAGGTTCTCCCATCTCCACAGGGGAACGTTGGAGCTCTGTCAGAGTGACCATCTGGTTCTTGGTCACCTCCCTGACCAAGGCCCTTCTCCTCCTGATTGCTCAGTTTGACCGGGTGGCCAGCTCTAGGAAGAGTCTTGCTACTCTTCCCAGATCTGTGCCTTGACACAATCCTGTCTCGAAGCTCTACGGACAATTCCTTTGACCTCATGGCTTGGTTTTTGCTCTGACATGCACTGTCAACTGTGGGACCTGTATAGACAGGTGTGTGCCTTTCCAAATCATGTCCAATCAATTTAATTTACCACAGGTGGAGTACAATCAAGTTGTAGAAACAAGAGCTCAATTTCGAGTCTCATAGTAAAAGGTCTGAATATTGAATAAGGTATTTCTGTTTTTTATTTTTAATAAATTTGCAAAATATTTGACAAAAAATAGTTTTCACTTTGTCATTATGGGGTATTCTGTGGAGATTTGATGAGAACATTTATTTTAATCAATTTTAGATTAAGGTTGTCAAGAGGTCTGAATACATTTCAAATGCACTGTAAGTGTGTGTGTGTATATAATGTGTGTGCATTTAAAGGTGTGTGTCTGTCTGTACTATATATAAAGTCTGTGTGTGTGTGCGTGTGGTGTGTGCGTGTGGTGTGTGTGTGTGTCTGTGTGTGTGTGTGTATATAATGTGTGTGCATTTAAAGGTGTGTGTTTGTCTCTACTATATATAAAGTCTGTGTGTGTCTGTGTGTGTGTGTGTGTGTGTGTGTGTGTATATATATATATATATATATATATAACTGTGTGACCCAGCAGCAGAAGGACCAGAGGCAGCAGTTGGACGAAGCTCTGGAATCCCGCCTCCAACACCTGCTAGACACGCCCTCTTCTGCAGACACACCCCTTTCTCCACCAGACACACCCCTTTCCCCAGGAACCCCCCTTCCTTCTGGAGCCCAGCCCCAGTCTGCAGACTCACAGCCGTCCTCTGTGGACCCTCCTCTCTCTGGCTCGCCCGGTAACAGTAGTGACGCTGTAGCCAGGAACAGATCTGCTGTAACACGACACACACACGGTGAGACACGCACACACACACACACACGGTGAGACACACACACACACACACACACACACGGTGAGACACACACACACACGGTGAGACACGCACACACACACACACACTAAGTGGCAGATACTTTAATTACAAGGTTAGAATTTTTCTAAGGTCCATTCACCCCCTCTCCCTCCTCCTTCTCCCCCTCTCTCCTTCTCCCCCTCCCTCTCTCTCTCTCTCTCTCTCTCTCTCTCTCTCTCTCTCCCCCTCCCTCCACTCTCTCTCCTCTCTCTCTCTCTCCCTCCACTCTCCCTCCTCTCTCTCTCTTCCTCCTCTCCTTCCTCCTCTCTCTCTCTCCCTTCACTCTCCCTCCTCTCTCTCTCTTCCTCCTCTCCTCTCCTTCCTCCTCTCTCTCTCTCTCTCTCTCCCTCCACTCTCCCTCCTCTCTCTTCCTCCTCTCTCTCTCTTCCTCCTCTCCTTCCTCTTCCTCTCTCTCTCTGTCTCTCTCTCCCTCTCTCTCTCTCTCTCTTCCTCCTCTCTCTCTCCCTCCTCTCTCTCTCCCTCCTCTCTCTCTCTTCCTCCTCTCCTTCCTCCTCTCTCTCTCTCTCTCTCTCTATCCTCTCTCTCTCTCTCTCTCTCTCTCTCTCTTCCTCCTCTCTCTCTTTTCCTCCTCTCCTTCCTCCTCTCTCTCTCTCTCTCTCTCTTCCTCCTCTCTCTCTCCCCCTCCTCTCTCTCTCTTCCTCCTCTCCTTCCTCCTCTCTCTCTCTCCCCCTCTCTCTCCCTGTCTCTCTCTCTCCCTCTCTCTCTCTTCCTGTCTCTCCCTCTCTCTCTCTCTCTCTCTCTCTCTCTCTCTCTCTCTCTCTCTCTCTCTCTCTCTCTCTCTCTCTCTCTCTCTCTCGCCCTCTCTCCCTCTCTCTCCCCCTCTCTCTCTCTCAGATGGAGGGATAGAGGAGGTGGAGGTAGGGAAGATCTCCTTCTGTCCATCAGAGATTCTGGGACATGGAACAGAAGGAACCTTCGTCTTCCGGTCAGTCTTCCATCCGTTGATGTTTGCTGATCATGAAAAGCAGTTTCTTGCGTTATAACCCAGACTTAAATGGAAATATGTATTTCTGACTCTTCAAGAGGACATCATATTACAGCCAAAACAGTTATAACATTTATTTAACAATCTCTGGAAAATGTAGTAGTTGGTCATTGGTTTTAGTGGAGCTGGGGTTCTCCTTGAACTCTCTGCATCGTATTGGTTTTAGTGGAGCTGGGGTTCTCCTTGAACTCTCTGCATCGTATTGGTTTTAGTGGAGCTGGGGTTCTCCTTGAACTCTCTGCATCGTATTGGTTTTAGTGGAGCTGGGGTTCCCCTTGAACTCTCTGCATCGTATTGGTTTTAGTGGAGCTGGGGTTCTCCTTGAACTCTCTGCATCATATTGGTTTTAGTGGAGCTGGGGTTCTCCTTGAACTCTCTGCATCGTATTGGTTTTAGTGGAGCTGGGGTTCTCCTTGAACTCTCTGCATCGTATTGGTTTTAGTGGAGCTGGGGTTCTCCTTGAACTCTCTGCATCGTATTGGTTTTAGTGGAGCTGGGGTTCTCCTTGAACTCTCTGCATCGTATTGGTTTTAGTGGAGCTGGGGTTCCCCTTGAACTCTCTGCATCGTATTGGTTTTAGTGGAGCTGGGGTTCTCCTTGAACTCTCTGCATCATATTGGTTTTAGTGGAGCTGGGGTTCTCCTTGAACTCTCTGCATCGTATTGGTTTTAGTGGAGCTGGGGTCTCCTTGCACCCCCCCACACCAGACAATTTGAATTCTCTCGTATTGTGTCGTTTTATTCATAACAATATTGTGTATTCATGACATACTCATTATATATATATTCATGACATAGTCATTATATATTCATTATATAGTTATAATTGATTCAGTATTTATTTATGATATAGTTATGATATAGTCATTATATATTAATGATATAGTTATTATATATTAATTATATATATATATATATTCATGACACAGTCATTATATATTCATGATATATTCATGACATAGTCATTATATATTCGTGGCCTAGTCATTATATATTCGTGACATAGTCATTATATATTCGTGACATAGCCATTACATATTCATGATATAGTCATTATATAGTCATGTTATAGTCATTATACATTCATGACATATTCATTATATATTCATGACATAGTCATTGTATATTTATGGGATAGTCATTATATATTCGTGACATAGCCATTACATAGTCATGATATAGTCATTATATATTCGTGACATAGCCATTACATATTCATGACATATCCATTATATATTCATGATATAGTCATTATATATTCATGACATAGTCATTGTATATTCATGACATAGTCATTATATATTCCTGATAAGTTCCTGATAAATGAAATGTTCCAGGGGCCGTTTTGACGGCCGTCGCGTGGCGGTGAAGCGGATCCTTCCAGAGTGTTTTGACGTTGCGGAGCGAGAGGTCCAACTGCTCCGGGAATCGGACGAACATCCAAACGTCATCAGATACTACTGCACCGAGAGAGACAAACTGTTCACCTACATCGCTATAGAACTGTGTGCTGCTACGCTACAACAGGTAGGTAGATACTACTGCACCGAGAGAAACAAACTGTTCACCTACAACAGGTAGATAGACACTACTGCACAGAGAGAGACAAACTGTTCACCTACAACAGGTAGGTAGATCCTACTGCACCGAGAGAAATAAACTGTTCACCTACAACAGGTAGGTAGATCCTACTGCACCGAGAGAAACAAACTGTTCACCTACAACAGGTAGGTAGATACTACTGCACCGAGAGAGACAAACTGTTCACCTACAACAGGTAGATAGACACTACTGCACCGAGAGAGACAAACTGTTCACCTACAACAGGTAGGTAGATACTACTGCACCGAGAGAGACAAACTGTTCACCTACAACAGGTAGGTAGATCCTACTGCACCGAGAGAAACAAACTGTTCACCTACAACAGGTAGGTAGATACTACTGCACCGAGAGAGACAAACTGTTCACCTACAACAGGTAGGTAGGTATATATATAACCTGGTAGTGTATATATAACCTGGTAGTTTATATATATAACCTGGTAGTGTATATATAACCTGGTAGTGTATATATAACCTGGTAGTTTATATATAACCTGGTAGTTTATATATATATAACCTGGTAGTTTATATATATAACCTGGTAGTGTATATATAACCTGGTACTGTGTATATATAACCTGGTAGTGTATATATATAACCTGGTAGTGTATATATATAACCTGGTAGTGTATATATAACCTGGCAGTGTATATATATATAACCTGGTAGTGTGTATATATATATAACCTGGTAGTGTGTATATATAACCTGGTAGTGTATATATATAACCTGGTAGTGTATATATAACCTGGTAGTGTATATATAACCTGGTAGTGTATATATATAACCTGGTAGTGTGTATATA
>NW_024609110.1:65000-82500 GCF_018296145.1 Oncorhynchus tshawytscha
CTGGTAGTGTGTATATACCATGGTAGTGTATATATATATAACCTGGTAGTGTATATATACCATGGTAGTGTATATATATATAACCTGGTAGTGTATGTATATAACCTGGTAGTGTGTATATATCACCTGGTAGTGTATGTATATAACCTGGTAGTGTGTATATAACCTCGTAGTGTGTATATATAACCTGGTAGTATGTATATAACCTGGAAGTGCATATATAACCTGGTAGTGTATATATAACCTGGTAGTGAATATATATAACCTGGTAGTGTATATATATAACCTGGTAGTGTGTTTATATATATATAACCTGGTAGTGTGTATATAACCTGGTATTGTGTATTTCACCTGGTAGTGTATATACATATAACCTGGTAGTGTATATATATATAACCTGGTAGTGTGTATATAACCTGGTAGTGTATATATACCATGGTAGTGTATATATATATAAAAACCTGGTAGTGTGTATATATCACCTGGTAGTGTATATATAACCTGGTAGTGCATATATATAACCTGGTAGTGTATATATATAACCAGGTAGTGTATATATATATAACCTGGTAGTGTATATATAACCTGGTAGTGTATGTATATAACCTGGAAGTGTGTATATATCACCTGGTAGTGTATGTATATAACCTGGTAGTGTGTATATATCACCTGGTAGTGTATATGTAACCTGGAAGTGTATATATATAACCTGGTAGTGTATATATATAACCTGGTAGTGTATATATATATAACCTGATACTGTATATATATATATATATATATATAACCTGGTAGTGTGTATGTATAACCCGGTAGTGTATATATATATAACCTGGTAGTGTATATATATATAACCTGGTAGTGTATATATAACCAGGTAGTGTATATATATAACCTTGTTTTGTGTATATATATAACCTGGTAGTGTGTATATATAATACCTGGTAACCTGGTAGTGTGTTTATATATATATAACCTGGTAGTATGTATATAACCTGGTATTGTGTATTTCACCTGGTAGTGTATATATATATAACCTGGTAGTGGGTATATCTAACCTGGTAGAATATATATAACCTGGTAGTGTATATATAAAACCTGGTAGTGTATATATATATAACCTGGTAGTGTATATATAACCTGGTAGTGTATATATATAACCTGGTAGTGTATATATAACCTGGTAGTGTATATATATAACCTGGTAGTGTATATATAACCTGGTAGTGTATATATAACATGGTAGTGTATATATATAACCTGGTAGTGTTTATATAACCTGGTAGTGTATATATATAACCTGGTAGTGTATATATAACCTGGTAGTGTATATATATATATATATATATAACCTGGTAGTGTGTTTATATATATATAAAACCTGGTAGTGTATATATATAACCTGGTAGTGTGTGTATATGTAACCTGGTAGTGTGTATATATAACCTGGTAGTGTGTATATAACCTGGTAGTGTATATATACCATGGTAGTGTATATATATATAAAAACCTGGTAGTGTGTATATATCACCAGGTAGTGTATATATAACCTGGTAGTGCATATATATAACCTGGTAGTGTATATATATAACCAGGTAGTGTATATATATATAACCTGGTAGTGTATATATAACCTGGTAGTGTGTATATAACCTGGTAGTGTATATATAACCTGGTAGTGTGTATATATATATAACCTGGTAGTGTATATATATATATCACCTGGTAGTGTATATATATAACCTGGTAGTGTATATATATAACCTGGTAGTGTGTGTAAATATATATATATATATATATATATATATATATATATATATATATATATATATATATATATAGTATATATATATATATAACCTGGTAGTGTATATATAACCTGGTAGTATGTATATAACCTGGTAGTGTGTATATATTACCTTGTAGTGTGTATATATAACCTGGTAGTGTATATATATATATAACCTGGTAGTGTATATATATAACCTGGTAGTGTGTATATATTACCTGGTAGTGTATATATATATATAACCTGGTAGTGTATATATATAACCTGGTAGTGTATATATATAACCTGGTAGTGTATATATAACCTGGTAGTGTGTATATATAACACGTTATTGTATATATAACCTGGTAGTGTATATATAACCTGGTAGTGTGTATATATAACCTGGTAGTGTATATATATAACCTGGTAGTTTATATATATATAACCTGGTAGTGTATATATATAACCTGGTAGTGTATATATATAACCTGGTAGTGTATATATATATATATATATAACCTGGTAGTGTATATATATAACCTGGTAGTGCATATATATAACCTGGTAGTGTATATATATAACCTGGTAGTGTATATATATAACCTGGTAGTGTATATATATAACCTGGTAGTGTATATATATATATAACCTGGTAGTGTGTATGTATAACCTGGTAGTGTATATAGATAACCTGGTAGTGTATATATGTAATGTGTATAACCTGTGTGTTCTCTACTGTCCCCAGTATGTGGAAGATCCGTCGTGCCACGCTGGTCTCAGCCCTGTCACTGTACTACAACAGACCATGTGTGGTCTCAGCCACCTCCACTCACTAAACATAGGTACTATATACAGCTGTCTGTCCGTTCGTCCCGACCCTACCTACCTACCTTCCTTCCTTCCTTGTTTGGTCTCAGTCACCTCCACTCACCCAACATAAAGTACCAGTCAAAAGTTTGGACTCATTCAAGGTTATTTTTTAAACTATTTTCTGGAATAGTAGTCAGAACTATGCGTTATATACTATACTATGCGCCCATGAGAGTTACCCATGAAGAAGACCAGGAGTTGCCCATGCTGCAGAGGATAAGTTCATTAGAGTTAACTTGCTCTCACGAGGACGTTCAACATAAGGAATCATGTAAGAACCAAAAAAGTGTTAAACAAATCCAAATATATTTTATATTTGAGATTCTTCAAATAGCCACCCTGCCTCGATGACAGCTTTGTACACTCTTGGCATTCTCTCAACCAACTTCATATGGTAGTCACCTGGAATGCATTTCAATTAACAGGTGTGTCTTGTTAAAAGTTAATTTGGGGGATTTCTTTCCTTCTTAATGTGTTTGAGCCAATCAGTTGTGTTGTGACAAGGTAGGGATGGTTTACAGAAGATATCCCTATTTGGTAAAAGACCAAGTCCATATTATGGCAAGAACAGCTCAAATAAGCAAAGAGAAACGACAGTCCATCATTACTTTAAGACATGAAGGTCAGTCAATACGGAACATTTCAAGAACTTTGAAAGTTTCTTCAAGTGCAGTCGCAAAAACCATCAAGCGCTTTGATGAAACTGGCTCTCATGAGGACCGGCATAGGAAAGGAAGACCAGGAGTTACCCATGCTGCAGAGGATAAGTTCATTAGAGCTAACTGGCTCTCATGAGGACCGGCACAGGAAAGGAAGACCAGGAGTTACCCATGCTGCAGAGGATAAGTTCATCAGAGCTAACTGGCTCTCATGAGGACCGGCACAGGAAAGGAAGACCAGGAGTTACCCATGCTGCAGAGGATAAGTTCATTAGAGTTAACTGGCTCTCATGAGGACCGCCACAGGAAAGGAAGACCAGGAGTTACCCATGCTGCAGAGGATAAGTTCATTAGAGCTTCAGAAATTGCAGCCCAAATAAATACTTCAGAGTTGAAATAACATATTTTTATTTATTTATTATTGTTACCCATTTTTCTCGTGAAATCCATTGGTAGTAGGTGAACAGATGATCTCCGCATGTTTGGTTCCCACCGTGAAGCTTGGAGGAGGAGGTGTTATGGTGTGGGACTGCTCTGCTGGTGACACTGTCAGTTATTTATTTAGAATTCAAGGCACACTTACCCAGCATGGCTACCACAGCATTCTGCAGCGATATACCATCCCATCTGGTTTGGGCTTAGTGTTTGTTCTTCAACAGGACAATGACCCAACACACCTCCAGGCTGTGTAAGGGCTATTTGACCAAGAAGGAGAGTGATGGAGTGCTGCATCAGATGACCTGGCATCCACAATCCCACGTCCTAAACCACGTCCTAGACTCGAGACTGGACTTGGACTCAAACTCAAACACAAGGGACTCGAGACTCTAGGTTTAGTGATTTGACAACACCGCTGTTGACACCTCTCTCCCTCCATTTGTTAACTTCTCTCTCTCTCCATCTCTCTCTCTCTGCATCTCTCTCTCCATTTCTCTCTCCATCTCTCTCTCTGGTCTCTCTCTCTCTCTCTCTCTGATCTCTCTCTCTCTCTCTGATCTCTCTCCATCTCTCTCGCTCTCTCTCTCATCGCTCTCTCTCTCCGGTCTCTCTCTCCATCTCTCTCCCCATCTCTCTCATCTCTCTCATCTCTCGCTCTGGTCTCTCTCTCCATCTCTCTCAATCTCTCTCTCCATCTCTCCGGTCTCACTCTCATCTCTCTCCCTCGCTCTGGTCTCTCTCTCCATCTCTCTCTCCATTTCTCTCTCTCCATCTCTCTCTCTCCATCTCTCTCTCCGGTCTCTCTCTCCGGTCTCTCTCTCTCCGGTCTCCAGTCCACAGGGATCTGAAGCCTCGTAACATCCTGTTGTCTCAGCCAGGGCCCCTGGGGCGGGTGAGAGCGCTGATATCAGACTTCGGCCTGTGTAAAAAGATCCCTGAGGGAAGGACTAGTTTCTCTCTCCGCTCGGGGATACCGGGGACAGAGGGGTGGATCGCCCCAGAAGTACTGCTGGACACACCGGGACACAACCCGGTGAGAGATACAGAGGCGCGCACACACACACACACACACACACACACACACACACACACACACACACACACACACACACACACACACACACACACACACACACACACAACAAAGTAATTAATTAATTAAATACTATAAGGTTTTGATATCTTTCCATCCTCTGTGACATGAAAAACTTCAGTTCCCAGCAGGCTGTTTGTTCTACTGGGTTCTACTACTACTATAATACTACTCCTCTCTAGTGTGTTCTACTACTACTATAATACTACTCCTCTCTAGTGTGTTCTACTACTACTATAATACTACTCCTCTCTCTAGTGTGTTCTACTACTACTATAATACTACTCCTCTCTAGTGTGTTCTACTACTACTATAATACTACTCCTCTCTAGTGTGTTCTACTACTACCATAATACTACTCCTCTCTAGTGTGTTCTACTACTACTATAATACTACTCCTCTCTAGTGTGTTCTACTACTACCATAATACTACTCCTCTCTCTAGTGTGTTCTACTACTACTATAATACTACTCCTCTCTAGTGTGTTCTACTACTACCATAATACTACTCCTCTCTCTAGTGTGTTCTGCTACTACTATAATACTACTCCTCTCTCTCTCTAGTGTGTTCTACTACTACTATAATACTACTCCTCCCTCCCTCTAGTGTGTTCTACTACTACTATAATACTACTCCTCTCTAGTGTGTTCTACTACTACTATAATACTACTCCTCCCTCCCTCTAGTGTGTTCTACTACTACTATAATACTACTCCTCTCTAGTGTGTTCTACTACTACTATAATACTACTCCTCCCTCCCTCTAGTGTGTTCTACTACTACTATAATACTACTCCTCTCTAGTGTGTTCTACTACTACTATAATACTACTCCTCTCTCTAGTGTGTTCTACTACTACTATAATACTACTCCTCTCTAGTGTGTTCTACTACTACTATAATACTACTCCTCTCTCTAGTGTGTTCTACTACTACTATAAAACTACTCCTCTCTCTAGTGTGTTCTACTACTACTATAATACTACTCCTCTCTAGTGTGTTCTACTACTACTATAATACTACTCCTCTCTCTAGTGTGTTCTACTACTACTATAAAACTACTCCTCTCTCTAGTGTGTTCTGCTACTACTATAATACTACTCCTCTCTAGTGTGTTCTACTACTACTATAATACTACTCCTCTCTCTAGTGTGTTCTACTACAACTATAAAACTACTCCTCTCTCTAGTGTGTTCTACTACTACTATAATACTACTCCTCTCTAGTGTGTTCTACTACTACTATAATACTACTCCTCTCTCTCTCTCTAGTGTGTTCTACTACTACTATAATACTACTCCTCTCTCTAGTGTGTTCTACTACTACTATAATACTACTCCCTGTCTCTAGTGTGTTCTACTACTGCTGTAATACTACTCCTCTCTAGTGTGTTCTACTACTACGTTAATACTACTCCTCTCTCTAGTGTGTTCTACTACTACTATAATACTCCTCCTCTCTCTCTCTAGTGTGTTCTACTACTACTATAATACTCCTCCTCTCTCTCTCTAGTGTGTTCTACTACTACTATAATACTACTACTCCTCTCTAGTGTGTTCTACTACTACTATAATACTACTCCTCTCTAGTGTGTTCTACTACTACTATAATACTACTCCTCTCTCTAGTGTGTTCTACTACTACTATAATACTACTTCCTGTGTTCTACAGTGTTCTAACTATAATAATGTTGTGTCTCTCTCTAGACCCGTTGTGACCAGGCGGTGGATGTGTTCTACTACTACTATAATACTACTTCCTGTGTTCTACAGTGTTCTAACTATAATAATGTTGTGTCTCTCTCTAGACCCGTTGTGACCAGGCGGTGGATGTGTTCTACTACTACTATAATACTACTTCCTGTGTTCTACAGTGTTCTAACTATAATAATGTTGTGTCTCTCTCTAGACCCGTTGTGACCAGGCGGTGGATGTGTTCTACTACTACTATAATACTACTTCCTGTGTTCTACAGTGTTCTAACTATAATAATGTTGTGTCTCTCTCTAGACCCGTTGTGACCAGGCGGTGGATGTGTTCTACTACTACTATAATACTACTTCCTGTGTTCTACAGTGTTCTAACTATAATAATGTTGTGTCTCTCTCTAGACCCGTTGTGACCAGGCGGTGGATGTGTTCTCGGCAGGCTGTGTGTTCTACTACGTGGTCAGTAGGGGGCAGCACCCGTTTGGTGACACGCTACGACGCCAAGCTAACATCCTGACCGGGGAGTACTTCCTCACACACTTCCTGGAAGACGTGCATGGTGGGTGTGTGTCGTCTGTCGTTTAGAGACTCTTGAGATTCTGTGATTCTGATTGAGAGCTGTGCTCTAATTGGCTGTGTTGTGTGTCCGTCAGATGACGTCATAGCGCGGGACCTGATAGAGCGAATGATCAACAGCGATCCAGAGTCCCGCCCGTCCACTTCCTCTATTCTTAAACACCCGTTCTTCTGGAGCCCTGATAAGCAACTTCAGTTCTTCCAGGTACCCCTCTACCCTACCCCTACCCCTCTACCCTACCTCTCTACCCCCCTACCCCTCTACCCCCTACCCCTCTACCAGTCACCCCTCTACCCCCTGCCCCCTACCCCTCTACCCCTCTACCTCCCTACCCCTCTACCCCCTACCTCCCTACCCCTCTGCCCCCTACCTCCCTACCCCTCTGCCCCCCTCTACCCCTCTACCTCCCTACCCCCTCTACCCTCTACCCTCTACCCCCTGCCTCCCTACCCCTCTACCCCCTGCCTCCCTACCCCTCTACCCCTCTACCCCCTACCCCTCTACCCCCTACCTCCCTACCCCAACGCCCTACCCCTCTATCCCTCTACCTCCCTACCCCTCTACCCCCCTCTACCTCCCTACCACCCCTCTACCCCCCCCTACCCCCTACCTCCCTACCCCTCTACCTCCCTACCCCCTACCCCTCTGCCCCCTACCCCTCTGCCCCCTACCCCTCTACCCCTCTGCCTCTACCCCCTACCCCACTGCCCCCCTACCCCCTCTACCCCTCTGCCCCCTGCCCCCTGCCCCCTCCTACCCCTCCCTCCCTACCCCTCTGCCCTACCCCCTACCCCCTACCCCTCTGCCCCCCCTGCCCCCTGCCCTCTACCCCTCCCTACCCCCCTGCCCCCTACCCCTCTGCCCCCCTGCCCCCCTACCCCCCTCCCCCCTCTGCCCTCTGCCCCCCTGCCCCCCTGCCCCCCCCCCCTCTGCCCCCTGCCCCCCTGCCCTCTACCCTCTACCCCCCTACCCCTCTGCCCTCTGCCCCCCCTACCCCCTGCCCCTCTGCCCCCTACCCCTCTGCCCTCTACCCCCCTGCCCCTCTGCCCCCTGCCCCTCCCTACCCCTCTACCCCCCTACCCCTCTACCCCCCTGCCCCCCTACCCCTCTGCCCCCTACCCCTCTGCCCCCCACCCCCTCTGCCCCTCCCTCTGCCCCCTGCCCCTCTGCCCCTCTGCCCCCTACCCCCCTCTGCCCCTCTACCCCCCCCCTGCCCCCCCTCTACCCTCTACCCCTCTGCCCCCCCCTGCCCCCTGCCCCCCTACCCCCCCCTCTACCCCCTACCCCCTACCCCTCTACCCCTCTACCCCCTCTGCCCCCTACCCCTCTGCCCCCTACCCCCTCTGCCCCTCTACCTCCCCCCTCTGCCCCCTACCCCTCTACCCCCTGCCCTCTACCCTCTACCCCCCTACCCCTCTACCCCCTACCCCCTCTACCCCTCTGCCCCCTACCCCTCTACCCCTCTATCCCTCTACCTCCCTACCCCTCCCTCCCCTCTACCCCCTCTACCTCCCTACCCCTCTGCCCCTCCCCTCTCTGCCCCTCTACCCCTCTACCCCTCTACCCCCTACCCCTCTACCCCCCCTCTACCTCCCTACCCCCCCCCCCTCTGCCCCTCTACCCCCCTCTGCCCTCTACCTCCCTACCCCTCTGCCCCTCTACCTCCCTGCCCCTCTGTCCCTCTAGACCTCCCTGCCCCTCTGCCCCTCTGCCCCTCTGCCCCTCTACCTCCCTACCCCTCTAACCCTCTGCCCCTAGAGTCTTCTAGTACCCCTCTACCCCTCTACCTCCCTACCCCTCTACCCCCTCTACCCTCCCTCTACCCCCTAGAGAACCCTTCTACCCCTCTAACCTCCCTACCCCTCTACCCCTCTACCCCTCTACCCCTCTACCCCTCTGAGAATCCCCTCTGCCCCTCTAGTCCCTCTGCCCTCTACCCCTCTACCCCTCTACCTCCCTACCCCTACCCTCTACCCCTCTAGAACCTCCCTACCCCTCTGCCCCTCTAGACCCCTCTGCCCCCCTACCCCTCTAACCCTCTACCCCTCTACCTCCCTGCCCCTCTACCCCCTCTACCCCTCTACCTCCCTACCCCTCTACCCTCTAGAGAATCTTACCCCCTCTACCCCTCATCTCGTAGAATCTGCTACACACAATAGAGGAAGAGAGTCTTCTAGAACTAACTGTTGAGAATCTAGATAGAGAATAGAGAATCTTAGAGAGTCTTCTAGAACTAACTGTTGAGAATCTAGATAGAGAATAGAGGATCTTAGAGAGTCTTCTAGAACTAACTGTTGAGAATCTAGATAGAGAATAGAGAATCTTAGAGAGTCTTCTAGAACTAACTGTTGAGAATCTAGATAGAGAATAGAGAATCTTAGAGAGTCTTCTAGAACTAACTGTTGAGAATCTAGATAGAGAATAGAGAATCTTAGAGAGTCTTCTAGAACTAACTGTTGAGAATCTAGATAGAGAATAGAGAATCTTAGAGAGTCTTCTAGAACTAACTGTTGAGAATCTAGATAGAGAATAGAGAATCTTAGAGAGTCTTCTAGAACTAACTGTTGAGAATCTAGATAGAGAATAGAGAATCTTAGAGAGTCTTCTAGAACTAACTGTTGAGAATCTAGATAGAGAATAGAGAATCTTAGAGAGTCTTCTAGAACTAACTGTTGAGAATCTAGATAGAGAATAGAGAATCTTAGAGAGTCTTCTAGAACTAACTGTTGAGAATCTAGATAGAGAATAGAGAATCTTAGAGAGTCTTCTAGAACTAACTGTTGAGAATCTAGATAGAGAATAGAGAATCTTAGAGAGTCTTCTAGAACTAACTGTTGAGAATCTAGATAGAGAATAGAGAATCTTAGAGAGTCTTCTAGAACTAACCGTTGAGAATCTAGATAGAGAATAGAGGATCTTAGAGAGTCTTCTAGAACTAACTGTTGAGAATCTAGATAGAGAATAGAGAATCTTAGAGAGTCTTCTAGAACTAACCGTTGAGAATCTAGATAGAGAATAGAGGATCTTAGAGGGTCTTCTCTTCATGTCCTTGTGTGTTTGACGACAGCTGATAAGCACAATAGGGCTCTCCTAAAACTAACTGTTGGAGGGACAAAAGTGTGATTGAGCATGAGATGACTCCTCATTATAGATCAGGCTAGTATGTTGATATTTGACTGTAGTTTTAGTTATTAGTGGGTAAAACAGATTAGATGACTCATTATAGATTAGGCTAGTATGTTGATATTTGACTGTAATTTTAGTTATTAGTAGGTAAAACAGATTAGATGACTCCTCATTATAGATCAGCGTAGTATGTTGAAATTTGACTGTAGTTTTAGTTAGTAGTTTTTCCTAGCCACTGTGCTTCTACACCTGCATTGTTTGGGGTTTTAGGCTGGGTTTCTGTACAGCACTTTGAGATATCAGCTGATGTACGAAGGGCTATATAAATACATTTGATTTGATTTGATTGGTTAGGATGTGAGTGACCGTATAGAGAAGGAACCTACAGACAGCACCATGGTGGTGAGGCTGGAGACGGCTGGCAGAGCTGTAGTACGAACCAACTGGAGAATGCACATCTCTGTTCCTCTGCAGACAGGTAACACACCAGACAGGTAACACATCAGACAGGTAACACACATCAGACAGGTAACACACATCAGACAGGTAACACACATCAGACAGGTAACACACCAGACAGGTAACACACCAGACAGGTAACACACACCTGACAGGTAACACACACCTGACAGGTAACACACATCAGACAGGTAACACACATCAGACAGGTAACACACCAGACAGGCCAGACAGGTAACACATCAGACAGGTAACACACCAGACAGGTAACACATCAGACAAGTAACACACCAGACAGGTAACACACCAGACAGGTAACACATCAGACAGGTAACACACCAGACAGGTAACACATCAGACAGGTAACACACACCTGACAGGTAACACACACCTGACAGGTAACACACATCAGACAGGTAACACACATCAGACAGGTAACACACCAGACAGGCCAGACAGGTAACACATCAGACAGGTAACACACATCAGACAGGTAACACACCTGACAGGTAACACACACCAGACAGGTAACACACCTGACAGGTAACACACACCAGACAGGTAACACACCAGACAGGTAACACACCAGACAGACCAGACAGGTAACACACCAGACAGGTAACACACCGGACAGGTAACACATCAGACAGGTAACACACCAGACAGGTAACACACCAGACAGACCAGACAGGTAACACATCAGACAGGTAACACTCATCTCTCTGTGTTTTCTCTCCAGACCTGAGGAAGTTCAGGACGTATAAAGGAAACTCAGTCAGAGACCTGCTCCGAGCCATGAGAAATAAGGTATCTCTTATTTATATATATATATATATATGCTCCAAGCCATGAGAAATAAGGTACAAGATATACTGTTATATATAGTATAGTATAGTATACACTGAGTATACAAAACATATATACGGTTATATATAGTATACACCTAGTATACAAAACCTATATACTGTTATATATAGTATAGTATAGTATACACTGAGTAGATAAAACATATATACTGTTATATATAGTATAGTATACACTGAGTATACAAAACCTATATACTGTTATATATAGTATACACCTAGTATACAAAACCTATATACTGTTATATATAGTATAGTATAGTATACACTGAGTAGATAAAACATATATACTGTTATATATAGTATAGTATACACTGAGTATACAAAACATATATACTGTTATATATAGTATACACTAAGTATACAAAACATATATGCTGTTATATATAGTATAGTATACACTGAGTATACAAAACATATATAGTATAGTATACAATGAGTATAAAAAACATATATACTGTTATATATAGTATAGTATAGTATACACTGAGTATACAAAACATATATACTGTTATATATAGTATAGTATACACTGAGTATACAAAACATATATACTGTTATATATAGTATAGTATAGTATACACTGAGTATACAAAACCTATATACTGTTATATATAGTATACAAAACCTATATACTGTTATATATAGTATAGTATAGTATACACTGAGTAGATAAAACATATATACTGTTATATATATAGTATACACTGAGTATACAAAACATATATACTGCTATATATAGTATAGTATAGTATACACTGAGTATACAAAACATATATACTGTTATATATAGTATAGTATAGTATACACTGAGTATAAAAACATATATACTGTTATATATAGTATACACTGAGTATACAAAACATATATACTGTTATATATAGTATAGTATAGTATACACTGAGTATACAAAACATATATACTGTTATATATAGTATAGTATAGTATACAAAACATATATACTGTTATATATAGTATAGTCTAGAAAACACTGAGTATAAAAACATATATACTGTTATATATAGTATACACTGAGTATACAAAACATATACTGTTATATATAGTATAGTATAGTATACACTGAGTATACAAAACATATATACTGTTATATATAGTATAGTATAGTATACAAAACATATATACTGTTATATATAGTATAGTCTAGAAAACACTGAGTATATACAAAACATATATACTGTTATATATAGTATAGTCTAGTATACACTGAGTAGATAAAACATTAATTGATGTCACTGTTAAATCCACTTCAATCAGTGGGTGAATGGGAAAGACTAAATATTTCAGTGCCTTTGAAAGGGCCTTTGAAAGGGGTATGGTAGTATGTGCCAGGTGCACCGGTTTGGGTCAAGAACTGCAACGCTGCTGGGTTTTTCACACTCAACAGTTTCCCGTGTGTATCAAGAATGGTCCACCACCCAAAGGACATCCAGCCAACTGTGGGAAGCATTGGAGGTCAACATGGGCCAGCATCCCTGTGGAAGGCTTTCAACACCTTGTAGAGTCCATGCCCCAGCGAATTGAGGTTGTTCGCAGGGTAAAAGGGCTAGAGGGGGGAACTCAATATTAGGAAGGTGTTCTTAATGTTTTGTCCACTCAGTGTATACGCCTGTTCACACAGGAGACATGAGGAATAAGGGAAACATGCTGCTTTTTTCAGGCCAAAAATGTGTTATACTAGTGGTAAATGTTGAAATGGTTGGAGGATAGTGTTGAACTTCCTGTTTCTCTCTCTCTCTCTTCCTGTTTCTCTCTCTCTCTCTTCCTGTCTCTCTCTCTCTCTCTTCCTGTCTCTCTCTCTTCCTGTCTCTCCCTCTCTCTTCCTGTCTCTCTCTCTCTCTTCCTGTCTCTCTCTCTATCTCTTCCTGTCTCTCTCTCTCCCTCTCTCTTCCTGTCTCTCTCTCTCTCTTTCCTGTCTCTCTCTCTCTCTCTCTCTTCCTCTCTTCTGTCTCTCTCTCTCTCTTCCTGTCTCTCTCCCTCTCTTCTCTCTCCCTCTCTCTTCCTGTCTCTCTCTCTCTCTCTCTTCCTGTCTCTCTTCCCTCTCTATCTTCCTTCCTGTCTCCCTCTCTCTTCCTGTCTCTCTCTCTCTCTCTTCCTGTCTCTCCCTCTCTCTCCCCTGTCTCTTCCCTCTCTCTCTTCCTGTCTCTCTCTCTCTTCCTGTCTCTCTCTCTTCCTTCCCTCTCTCTCTCTCTTCCTGTCTCTCTCTCTCTCTTCCCTGTCTCTCTCTCTCTCTCTTCCTGTCTCTCTCTCTCTCTTCCTGTCTCTCTCTCTCTCTCTCTTCCTGTCTCTCTCTCTCTTCTCTCTCTCTCTCTCTCTTCCTGTCTCTCTCTCTCTCTCTCTCTTTTCATGTCTCTTCTCTCTTCCTCTCTCTCTCTCTCTTCCTGTCTCTCTCTCTCTTCCTCTCTTCTCTCTTCCTGTCTCTCTCTCTTCTTCTCTTCCTGTCTCTCTCTCTCTTCCTGTCTCTCTCTTCCTGTCTCTCCCTCTCTCTCTTCCTGTCTCTCTCTCTCTCTCTCTTCCTGTCTCTCTCTCTCTCTCTTCCCTATCTCTCTCTCTCTCTCTCTCTTCCTGTCTCTCTCTCTCTGTCTCTCTCTCTCTCTCTCTTCCTGTCTCTATCTCTCTCTTCCTGTCTCTCTCTCTTTCTGTCTCTCTCCTCTCTTCCTGTCTCTCTCTCTCTCTCTTCCTGTCTCTCTCCCTCTCTTCCTCTCTCTCTCTCTCTCTCTCTTCCTCTCTCTTCTCTCTCTCTCTTCCTGTCTCTCTCTCTCTCTTCCTCTTCCTCTCTCTCTTTCCTGTCTCTCTCTCTCTTCCTGTATCCCTCTCTCTCTCCTGTCCTCTCTCTCTTCCTGTCTATATGTCTCTTCTCTCCTTCCTCTCTCTCTTCCTGTCTCTCTCTCTCTCCTCTCTCTCTTCCTCTCTCTCTCCTTCTCTCTCTTCCTCTCTCTTCCTGTCTCTCTCTCCTGTCTCTCTCTCTCTTCCTGTCTCTCTCTCTCTCTTCCTGTCTCTCCCTCTCTCTCTTCTCTCTCTCTCTCTCTCTTCCTGTCTCTTCCTGTCTCTCTTCCTCTCTCTCCTCTCTCTCTTCCTGTCTCTCTCTCTCTCTCTCTTCCTGTCTCTCTCTCTCTCTTCCTGTCTCTCTCCTGTCCTCTCTCCCTCTCTCTTCCTGTCTCTCTCTCTCTCTATCTCTTCCAATCTCTCTCTCTTCTTCTCTCTCTCTTCCTGTCTCTCTCTCTCTTCCTGTCTCTCTCTCTCTCTCTCTTCTGTCTCTCTATATATTTTTCTCTCTCTTCCTGTCTCTCTATATATATATTCTCTCTCTATCTTATATGTCTTCTAGAATATATATCTATATATATATATCTTCCTGTCTCTCTCTCTAATCTATATGTCTCTCTCTCCTATCCTCTCTCTTCCTCTCTTCCTGTCTCTCTCTCTCTCTTCCTGTCTCTCTCTCTTCTGTCTCTCTCTCTCTCTCTTCCTCTCTCTCTCTCTTCCTGTCTCTCTCTCTCTCTCTTCCTGTCTCTTTCCTGTCTCTCTCTCTCTTCCTGTCTCTCTGTCTCTCTCTTCCTGTCTCTCTCTCTCTCTTCTGTCTCTGTCTCTCTCTCTTCTCTTCTCTGTCTCTCTCTTCTCTCTCTTCTCTCTCTCTTCCTGTCTCTCTCTCTCTCTTCCTTCTCTATCTCTCTTATATATCTCTCTCTCTTATCTATCCTCTCTTCTCTCTCTCTTCCTGTCTATATATCTCTATCTCTGATCTCTCTCTCTCTTCCTGTGATCTGATATCTCTTCCTCTCTCTTCCTGTCTCTTCCTGTCGCTATCTCTCTTCCTGTCTCTCTCTCTCTCTTCTCTCTCTGTCCTGTCTAATCTCTCTTCCTGTCTCTCTCTTCTCTCTCTTCTTCCTGTCTCTCTCTCTCTCTTCCTGTCTCTCTCTCTCTCCTGTCTCTCTCTCTCTCTTCCTGTCTCTCTCTCTCTCTTCCTGTCTCTCTCTCTCTCTTCCTGTCTCTCTCTCTCTTCCTGTTCTGTCTCTCTCTCTTCCTGTCTCTCTATCTCTCTTCCTGTCTCTCTTCTCTCTCTTCCTGTCTCTCTCTCTCTTCCTGTCTCTCTCTCTCTCTCTCTTCCTGTCTCTCTCTCTCTCTTCCTGTCTCTCTCTCTTCCTGACTCTCTCATTTCTCTTCCTGTCTCTCTCTCTCTCTTTCTGTCTTCTAGTTCTCTCTTCCTGTCTCTCTCTTCCTGTCTCTCTCTCTTTCCTGTCTCTCTCTCTCTCTCTCTCTCTCTTCCTGTCTCTCTCTCTCTTCTGTCAGTTCTCTCTCTCTCTCTGTCTCTCTCTCTCTCTTCCTGTCTCTCTCTCTCTCTTCCTGTCTCTCTTCTCTCTCTTTCTGTCTCTCTCTCTCTCTTCCTGTCTCTCTGATCTCTCTCTTTTCATGTCTCTCTCTCTTAAATCTCTCTTGATTCTCTTATCCTGTCTCTCTCTCTCTTCCTGTCTCTCGTCTCTCTCTCTTCCTGTAGGAACCTCTCAGTATCTATATATGTCTCATGGTGGTCTTCCTGTCTCTCTCTGGCTTCCTGTCTTGATATATGTATATATATCTATCTCTTCCTGTCTGCTCTCTCTCTCTTCCTGCTCTCTCTCTTCCTGTCTTCCTGTCTCTTCCTGTCTCTCTCATTTCCTGTCTCTTCCTCTCTCTTCCTGTCTCTCTCTTCTCTCTCTTCCTGTCTCTCCCTCTCTCTCTTCCTGTCTCTCTCTCTCTCTTCCTGTCTCTCTCTCTCTTTCCTCTCTGTCTCTCTCTCTCTCTTCCTGTCTCTCTCTCTCTCTTCCTGTCTCTCTCTCTCTCTTCCTGTCTCTCTCTCTCTCTCTTCCTGTCTCTCTCTCTCTCTTCCTGTCTCTCTCTCTCTTCCTGTCTCTCTCTCCTCTTCTTCTGTCTCTCTCTCTCTCTTCCTGTCTGTCTCTCTCTCTTCCTGTCTCTCTCTCTCTCTCTTCCTGTCTCTCTCTCTCTTCCTGTCTCTCTCTCTCTCCTCTCTCCTCTCTCTCTCTTCTGTCTCTCTCTCTCTCTTCCTGTCTCTCTCTCTCTTCCTGTCTCTCCCTCTCTCTCTCTTCCTGTCTCTCTATATCCTGTCTATCTCTCTTCTCTCTTCTCTTTTCATGTCTCTCCCTCTCTCTTCCTGTCCTCTCTCTCTCTTCCTGTCTCTCTCTCTCTCTTCCTGTCTCTCTCTCTCTTCCTGTCTCTCTCTCCTCTCTCTCTTCCTGTATATATATATATATATATATCTTCCTGATATAACTCTCTTCCTGTCTCTCTCTCTCTCTTCTTCCTGTCTCTCTCTCTCTCTCTTCCTGTCTCTCTCTCTCTCTCAGGTCTTCCTGTCTCTCTCTCTCTCTTCCTGTCTCTCTCTCTCTCTTCCTGTCTCTCTCTCTCTCTCTGTCTCTTCGCTCTCTCTCTCTTCCTGTCTCTCTCTCTCTCTTCCTGTCTCTCTCTCTCTCTTCCTGTCTCTCTCTCTCTCTTCCTCTTCCTGTCTCTCTCTCTCTCTCTTCCTGTCTCTCTCTCTCTCTTCCTGTCTCTCTCTCTCTTCCTGTCTCTCTCTCTCTCTTCTGTCTGTCTCTCTCTCTTCCTGTCTCTCTCTCCTCTCTCTCTTCCTGTCTCTCTCTCTCTCTCTTCCTGTCTCTCTCTCTCTTCTCTCCCTCTCTCTCTCTCTCTTCTGTCTCCTCTCTCTTCCTGTCTCTATCTCTCTTTTCCTGTCTCCTCTCTCTCTTCCTGAGAAATCTTCTTCTCTCTTCCTCTCTATATCTCTCTCTTATATGCTGTCTCTATAGAAATCTCTCTTCCTGTCTTATCTCTTTCTCTTCCTGTCTCTATACAAAACATATATATATATCTATCCTATCTCTCTCTACTGTCTCTATATCTCTTTCCTGTCTCCTCTCTATCTCCTTC
>NW_024609110.1:87500-109701 GCF_018296145.1 Oncorhynchus tshawytscha
TTCCTGTCTCTCTCTCTCTCTCTCTCTCTCTCTGTCTCTCTCTCTCTCTCTCTTCCTGTCTCTATATATATATATATCTTTCTCTATGATATATATATATATATGATATATATATATATATTATATATATATATATATATATCTCAATGATATATATATATCTCCCGTCATTCCTGTCTCTCTCTCCTCTCTCTCTTCCTGTCTCTCTCTCTCTCTTCCTGTCTCTCCCTCTCTCTTCCTGTCTCTCTCTTCTCTCTCTCTCTCTTCCTCTCTCTCTCTCTTCTGTCTGTCTCTCTCTCTCTCTTCCTGTCTCTCTCTCTCTCTCTTCCTGTCTCTCTCTCTCTCTTCCTGTCTCTCTCTCTCTCTTCCTGTCTCTCTCTCTCTTCCTGGTCTTCCTGTCTCTCCTCTCTTCCTGTCTCTCCTCTCTCTTCCTGTCTCTCTCTCTTCCTGTCCTCTCTCTCTCTCTTCCTGTCTCTCTCTCTATCCTATCTATCTCTCTCTTCCTGTATATATATTCCTATATATATATATTATATATATATATCTTTCTCTATATATATATTCTCTATATATATATTATATATATCTTATAAATATATATATATATCTTCCTGTTCTCTATATCTCTCTCTCTTCCTGTCTCTCTCTCTATCTTCCTGTCTCTCTCTCTCTTCCTGTCTCCTGATCTCTCTCTCTTCCTGTCTCTCCTCTCTCTTCCTGTCTCTCTTATATGATCTCTTCCTGTCTCTCTCTATATCTCTTCCTGTCTCTCTCTCTCTCTCTCCTCTCTTCTCTTCTCTGTCTCTCTCTCTTCCTGTCTCTCTCTCTCTCTCTTCCTGTCTCTCTCTCTCTCTTCCTGTCTCTCTCTCTTCCTGTCTCTCCCTCTCCATCTCTCTCTCTGTCTTCATCTCTCTCTCTCCCTGTCTCTCCCTCTCTTCATCTCTCTGTCTTCATCTCTCCCTCTCTCCCCCTCTCTCTCTCCTCTGTCCTCTCTCCATCTCCCTCTCTCTCCCTCTCTCCCTCTCCCTTTCTCTCTGTGTGTTTCCATGTCTGTAGAAGCACCACTACCACGAGTTGCCAGCGGAGGTCCAGGAGACGTTAGGGGAGGTGCCTGAAGGCTTCGTTAGTTACTTCACCTCCCGGTTCCCGCGGTTACTGCTACACACACACACCGCGCTCAGCAGCTGTTCACACGAGAGACTTTTCCAACCCTACTACCTGCCCCCCACTGTTAACTAACACACACACACACAGGAAAGGTCGCTGGTTCAAATCCCCCAGCCGACTAAAGTGAAAATCTGACAATGTGCCCTTGAGCAAGGCAACTAACCACACTGGCTCCTGTAAGTTGCTCTGGATAAGAGCGTCTGCTAAATGACTCCAATTTCAAAGTGTAAATTCACTTCCTGTAGTAGAGCCGGAATGACTGCCTCATGAATATTCAGAGACAGACTGTTGAATGACTACCTCATGAATATTCAGAGACGGACTGTTGAATGACTGCCTCATGAATATTCAGAGGCAGACTGTTGAATGACTGCCTCATGAATATTCAGAGACAGACTGTTGAATGACTACCTCATGAATATTCAGAGACGGACTGGTACACTCCAAGACAAAAGCTTTTTAAATGCTGTAAATGTTTTACTCGTAACCTACAAGATGAACTGATTTTAACTTTCACCTGCTCTGACGTTCGTGTCTGAGAAGCACATTATTTTCTGCTCTGATAGGATAGTCTGATAGGTTAGTTTAATACACTGCTCTGATAGGTTAGTTTAATACACTGCTCTGATAGGATAGTCTGATAGGTTAGTTTAATACACTGCTCTGATAGGTTAGTTTAATACACTGCTCTGATAGGATAGTTTAATACACTGCTCTGATAGGATAGTCTGATAGGTTAGTTTAATACACTGCTCTGATAGGTTAGTTTAATACTCTGCTCTGATAGGTTAGTTTAATACACTGCTCTGATAGGTTAGTTTAATACACTGCTCTGATAGGTTAGTCTGATAGGTTAGTTTAATACACTGCTCTGATAGGATAGTCTGTTAGGTTAATTTAATACTCTGCTCTGATAGGGTAGTTTAATACACTGCTCTGATAGGGTAGTTTTATACACTGCTCTGATAGGGTAGTTTTATACACTGCTCTGATAGGTTAGTTTTATACACTGCTCTGATAGGATAGTCTGATAGGTTAGTTTAATACACTGCTCTGATAGGATAGTCTGACAGGTTAGTTTAATACACTGCTCTGATAGGTTAGTTTAATACACTGCTCTGATAGGATAGTCTGATAGGGTAGTTTAATACTCTGCTCTGATAGTCTGATAGGTTAGTTTTATACACTGCTCTGATAGGGTAGTTTAATACACTGCTCTGATAGGGTAGTTTAATACACTGCTCTGATAGGTTAGTTTAATACACTGCTCTGATAGGGTAGTTTAATACACTGCTCTGATAGGGTAGTTTTATACACTGCTCTGATAGGTTAGTTTTATACACTGCTCTGATAGGTTAGTTTTATACACTGCTCTGATAGGATAGTTTAATACACTGCTCTGATAGGTTAGTTTTATACACTGCTCTGATAGGTTAGTTTAATACACTGCTCTGATAGGGTAGTTTAATACACTGCTCTGATAGGTAGTTTTATACACTGCTCTGATAGGGTAGTTTAATACACTGCTCTGATAGGTTAGTTTAATACACTGCTCTGATAGGGTAGTTTAATGCTCTGATAGGTTAGTTTTATACACTGCTCTGATAGGATAGTTTAATACACTGCTCTGATAGGGTAGTTTAATGCTCTGATAGGTTAGTTTTATACACTGCTCTGATAGGATAGTTTAATACACTGCTCTGATAGGGTAGTTTAATGCTCTGATAGGTTAGTTTAATACACTGCTCTGATAGGGTAGTTTAATGCTCTGATAGGTTAGTTTTATACACTGCTCTGATAGGATAGTCTGATAGGTTAGTTTAATACACTGCTCTGATAGGATAGTTTTATACACTGCTCTGATAGGTTAGTTTAATACACTGCTCTGATAGGGTAGTTTAATGCTCTGATAGGTTAGTTTAATACACTGCTCTGATAGGGTAGTTTAATGCTCTGATAGGTTAGTTTAATACACTGCTCTGATAGGATAGTTTAATACACTGCTCTGATAGGTTAGTTTTATACACTGCTCTGATAGGTTAGTTTTATACACTGCTCTGATAGGATAGTTTAATACACTGCTCTGATAGGTTAGTTTAATACACTGCTCTGATAGGTTAGTTTTATACACTGCTCTGATAGGTTAGTTTAATACACTGCTCTGATAGGGTAGTTTAATACACTGCTCTGATAGGGTAGTTTAATACACTGCTCTGATAGGTTAGTTTAATACACTGCTCTGATAGGATAGTCTGATAGGATAGTTTAATACACTGCTCTGATAGGTTAGTTTTATACACTGCTCTGATAGGTTAGTTTTATACACTGCTCTGATAGGATAGTTTAATACACTGCTCTGATAGGATAGTTTTATACACTGCTCTGATAGGTTAGTTTTATACACTGCTCTGATAGGATAGTCTGATAGGTTAATTTAATACTCTGCTCTGATAGGGTAGTTTAATACACTGCTCTGATAGGGTAGTTTTATACACTGCTCTGATAGGGTAGTTTAATACACTGCTCTGATAGGTTAGTTTTATACACTGCTCTGATAGGATAGTCTGATAGGTTAGTTTAATACACTGCTCTGATAGGTTAGTTTAATACACTGCTCTGATAGGTTAGTTTAATACACTGCTCTGATAGGATAGTCTGATAGGGTAGTTTAATACACTGCTCTGATAGGATAGTCTGATAGGTTAGTTTAATACACTGCTCTGATAGGGTAGTTTAATACACTGCTCTGATAGGGTAGTTTAATACACTGCTCTGATAGGGTAGTTTAATACACTGCTCTGATAGGGTAGTTTAATACACTGCTCTGATAGGGTAGTTTAATACACTGCTCTGATAGGTTAGTTTTATACACTGCTCTGATAGGGTAGTTTAATACACTGCTCTGATAGGTTAGTTTAATACACTGCTCTGATAGGTTAGTTTTATACACTGCTCTGATAGGTTAGTTTTATACACTGCTCTGATAGGTTAGTTTAATACACTGCTCTGATAGGTTAGTTTTATACACTGCTCTGATAGGTTAGTTTAATACACTGCTCTGATAGGGTAGTTTAATACACTGCTCTGATAGGGTAGTTTTATACACTGCTCTGATAGGGTAGTTTAATACACTGCTCTGATAGGTTAGTTTAATACACTGCTCTGATAGGTTAGTTTAATACACTGCTCTGATAGGTTAGTTTAATGCTCTGATAGGTTAGTTTTATACACTGCTCTGATAGGATAGTTTAATACACTGCTCTGATAGGGTAGTTTAATGCTCTGATAGGTTAGTTTTATACACTGCTCTGATAGGGTAGTTTAATGCTCTGATAGGTTAGTTTTATACACTGCTCTGATAGGGTAGTTTAATGCTCTGATAGGTTAGTTTTATACACTGCTCTGATAGGATAGTCTGATAGGTTAGTTTAATACACTGCTCTGATAGGATAGTTTTATACACTGCTCTGATAGGTTAGTTTAATACACTGCTCTGATAGGGTAGTTTAATGCTCTGATAGGTTAGTTTAATACACTGCTCTGATAGGTTAGTTTTATACACTGCTCTGATAGGTTAGTTTTATACACTGCTCTGATAGGATAGTTTAATACACTGCTCTGATAGGTTAGTTTAATACACTGCTCTGATAGGTTAGTTTTATACACTGCTCTGATAGGTTAGTTTTATACACTGCTCTGATAGGATAGTTTAATACACTGCTCTGATAGGTTAGTTTAATACACTGCTCTGATAGGTTAGTTTAATACACTGCTCTGATAGGTTAGTTTAATACACTGCTCTGATAGGGTAGTTTAATACACTGCTCTGATAGGGTAGTTTAATACACTGCTCTGAAGACTGTTGATGCCATTGGAGATCCACAAACTGACTGTGGAATGTTTTGGTTCCTGATATATGTAGGGGTCAAATCTGAAGCCCTATTCTCTATGTAGTGCACTAAGGGGATAGTAGGGGTCAAATCTGAAGCCCTATTCTCTATGTAGTGCACTAAGGGGATAGTAGGGGTCAAATCTGAAGCCCTATTCTCTATGTAGTGCACTAAGGGGATAGTAGGGGTCAAATCTGAAGCCCTATTCTCTATGTAGTGCACTAAGGGCATAGTAGGGGTCAAATCTGAAGCCCTATTCTCTATGTAGTGCACTAAGGGGATAGTAGGGGTCAAATCTGAAGCCCTATTCTCTATGTAGTGCACTAAGGGGATAGTAGGGGTCAAATCTGAAGCCCTATTCTCTATGTAGTGCACTAAGGGGACAGTAGGGGTAAAATCTGAAGCCCTATTCTCTATGTAGTGCACTAAGGGGATAGTAGGGGTCAAATCTGAAGCCCTATTCTCTATGTAGTGCACTAAGGGGATAGTAGGGGTCAAATCTGAAGCCCTATTCTCTATGTAGTGCACTAAGGGGATAGTAGGGGTCAAATCTGAAGCCCTATTCTCTATGTAGTGCACTAAGGGCATAGTAGGGGTCAAATCTGAAGCCCTATTCTCTATGTAGTGCACTAAGGGGACAGTAGGGGTCAAATCTGAAGCCCTATTCTCTATGTAGTGCACTAAGGGGACAGTAGGGGTCAAATCTGAAGCCCTATTCTCTATGTAGTGCACTAAGGGGATAGTAGGGGTCAAATCTGAAGCCCTATTCTCTATGTAGTGCACTAAGGGCATAGTAGGGGTCAAATCTGAAGCCCTATTCTCTATGTAGTGCACTAAGGGGACAGTAGGGGTCAAATCTGAAGCCCTATTCTCTATGTAGTGCACTAAGGGGACAGTAGGGGTCAAATCTGAAGCCCTATTCTCTATGTAGTGCACTAAGGGGATAGTAGGGGTCAAATCTGAAGCCCTATTCTTTATGTAGTGCACTAAGGGCATAGTAGGGGTCAAATCTGAAGCCCTATTCTCTATGTAGTGCACTAAGGGGATAGTAGGGGTCAAATCTGAAGCCCTATTCTCTATGTAGTGCACTAAGGGGATAGTAGGGGTCAAATCTGAAGCCCTATTCTCTATGTAGTGCACTAAGGGGATAGTAGGGGTCAAATCTTAAGGGAATAGGGGGGAAACACCGGTAGGATAATTTGAAGATGAAGCCTTTTTGTTACTGATACGGTTGTGGTTTTATACAGTACCAATGTAAAAGCACATTGACGATCTATATTCCTTTAATTATGAATGAGATGATGCTTTATGGATTCATCCCAGACTGCTATCTGTTTTCTACACAGATGCAGACCTTTGAGGGAAAACTTTTATACTTTGGGTTTTTGGAATAATAAAATGAAAATAAATAAATAAAACATGTGGTGAACTAAACCGACCGGTATTGTGTTCTTTAACAACATGAATGTAGTGAACTAAACCGACCGGTATTGTGTTCTTCATCAACATGAATGTGGTGAACTAAACCGACCGGTATTGTGTTCTTCATCAACATGAATGTGGTGAACTAAACCGACCGGTATGGTGTTCTTTATCAACATGAATGTGGTGAACTAAACCGACCGGTATGGTGGTCTTCATCAACATGAATGTGGTGAACTAAACCAACCGGTATGGTGTTCTTTATCAACATGAATGTGGTGAACTAAACCGACCGGTATTGTGTTCTTTATCAACATGAATGTGGTGAACTAAACCGACCGGTATTGTGTTCTTTATCAACATGAATGTGGTGAACGTCTCGTAGTGAACTAAACCGACCGGTATTGTGTTAATGTTTTGAGAAGACAAAGTTGGTTAAACCACAGACAATCCCTACTGCGGGATTAATGGCACACCTGTATTGATTGAAAAAGAAATATGTACAATAACAATTGAATAAATGAATGAAAAGACTGAAAAACACTTCAGACCTGACACAATAACTATCTGAATCTGATGAGAAAGAGCAGACCTGATACAATAACTATCTGAATCTGATGAGAGAGAGCAGACCTGATACAATAACTATCTGAATCTGATGAGAGAGAGCAGACCTGATACAATAACTATCTGAATCTGATGAGAGAGAGCAGACCTGATACAATAACTATCTGAATCTGATGAGAGAGAGCAGACCTGATACAATAACTATCTGAATCTGATGAGAGAGAGCAGACCTGATACAATAACTATCTGAATCTGATGAGAGAGAGCAGACCTGATACAATAACTATCTGAATCTGATGAGAGAGAGAGCAGACCTGATACAGTAACTATCTGAATCTGATGAGAGAGAGAGAGCAGACCTGATACAATAACTATCTGAATCTGATGAGAGAGAGAGCAGACCTGATACAATAACTATCTGAATCTGATGAGAGAGAGAGCAGACCTGATACAATAACTATCTGAATCTGATGAGAGAGAGCAGACCTGATACAATAACTATCTGAATCTGATTAGAGAGAGAGCAGACCTGATACAATAACTATCTGAATCTGATGAGAGAGAGCAGACCTGATACAATAATTCTACAAAAGTCTGGGAATCAATGAAGGCTCAATTTTAAGGAAGTGCAATATTCAACTCCTCTGGGAACTTTACAAATGAGATATTGTATTTGAATATGTCAGATTCACACTTCATCCTCAGATTTACGACATTTACAACAGTTGACAGACAAAAGTTCGATCTCCTTTCAACTCGACAAGCTGAAAATCAATTTTTTGTTTCTCATTTGATGAACATGGAGAGAAATCGGGGAAATGCACACCAGCGACGTCAGTCAAACCCGAGATATCTGACGGGCTGGGTAACAAATGTATTGAGGATTTAGAGGTCAATTCATGCTTTCATAACCGATGTGAAAATCTCCAGGAAGAGGGTTGGACTGAAAACCCTCAGGACAGTAGATCTCCAGGAAGAGGGTTGGACTGAAAACCCTCAGGACAGTAGATCTCCAGGAAGAGGGTTTGACTGAAAACCCACAGGACAGTAGATCTCCAGGAAGAGGGTTGGACTGAAAACCCTCAGGACAGTAGATCTCCAGGAAGAGGGTTGGAATGAAAACCCACAGGACAGTAGATCTCCAGGAAGAGGGTTGGACTGAAAACCTACAGGACAGTAGATCTCCAGGAAGAGGGTTGGACTGAAAACCCTCAGGACAGTAGATCTCCAGGAAGAGGGTTGGACAGCCCTGCCTTATATCAAAAGGTGGGTGTAAACTTGATCTATACGTTATTAAACTCACACAATCTGGATTCCCTGAACTCTCATAAGAACCAACAGGAAGAGAATTCAGGTGAAACAATTCAGACGAATCTTGACAGAGTTTCAGAGAATACATTCTTCATCTATATGTGTCTATGTAAGGGTTTTCCTCCTCTTCATCTGAAGAGGAGAGGCGAGAAGGATCGGAGGACCAATATGCGGCGTGGTAAGTGTCCATGGTTCTTTTAATAAGAAAATCTCAACATGAACACAACTGATACAAAAACAATAAACGTGGAACAAATGAAAACAGTACCTTGTGGTGAAAAGCACAGACACGGAAACAATCACCCACAAACAAACAGTGAAACCCAGGCTACCTAGGTATGATTCTCAATCAGAGACAACTAATGACACCTGCCTCTGATTGAGAAACATACGAGGCTGAATCATAGAAATCCCCAAATCATAGAAAAACAAACACAGACTGCCCACCCCAACTCACGCCCTGACCATACCAAATAATGACAAAACAAAGGAAGTAAAGGTCAGAACGTGACAGTCTAAGACATGCTGCAGTTCAATTTAAAATAGTTCATTGGGTCAAAGGCTAAATTTATTCAAGATCAGATGAGAAATAGATCCCACTTGCAACCGATGTAAGTAGGCTCCAGCTATTCTATTACAAACACATGTTTAGGACCCCAAAATGACAGATTTCTTGAATATCAATTTTTGATATGTTTTCGAAAATACTGGAGAGACCTATAGAATCACCTGCCTTTATGTCATTATTCGGACTGGCACCAAAGGAGGCCCCTCTAAACAGGACCACCTAGCCCTGCTGTAGTGTAGTGTAGTGACCAGTAGTGGTCCACCTAGCCCTGCTGTAGTGTAGTGACCAGTAGTGGACCACCTAGCCCTGCTGTAGTGTAGTGACCAGTAGTGGACCACCTAGCCCTGCTGTAGTGTAGTGTAGTGACCAGTAGTGGACCACCTAGCCCTGCTGCTGTAGTGTAGTGACCAGTAGTGGACCACCTAGCCCTGCTGTAGTGTAGTGTAGTGACCAGTAGTGGACCACCTAGCCCTGCTGTAGTGTAGTACCAGTAGTGGACCAGTAGTGGACCACCTAGCCCTGCTGTAGTGTATTGACCAGTAGTGGACCACCTAGCCCTGCTGTAGTGTAGTGACCAGTAGTGGACCACCTTGCCCTGCTGTAGTGTAGTGTAGTGACCAGTAGTGTAGTGACCACCTAGCCCTGCTGTACTGTAGTGACCAGTAGTGGACCACCTAGCCCTGCTGTAGTGTAGTGTAGTGACCAGTAGTGGACCACCTAGCCCTGCTGTAGTGTAGTGACCAGTAGTGGACCACCTAGCCCTGCTGTAGTGTATTGACCAGTAGTGGACCACCTAGCCCTGCTGTAGTGTAGTGTAGTGACCAGTACTGATCCACCTAGCCCTGCTGTAGTGTAGTGACCAGTAGTGGTCCACCTAGCCCTGCTGTAGTGTAGTGACCAGTAGTGGTCCACCTAGCCCTGCTGTAGTGTAGTGACCACCACCTAGCCCTGCTGTAGTGTAGTGTAGTGACCAGTAGTGGACCACCTAGCCCTGCTGTAGTGTAGTGTAGTGACCAGTAGTGGTCCACCTAGCCCTGCTGTAGTGTAGTGTCGTGACCAGTAGTGGACCACCTAGCCCTGCTGTAGTGTAGTGACCAGTAGTGGTCCACCTAGCCCTGCTGTAGTGTAGTGTAGTGACCAGTAGTGGACCACCTAGCCCTGCTGTAGTGTAGTGACCAGTAGTGGTCCACCTAGCCCTGCTGTAGTGTAGTGACCAGTAGTGGACCACCTAGCCCTGCTGTAGTGTAGTGACCAGTAGTGGTCCACCTAGCCCTGCTGTAGTGTAGTGTAGTGACCAGTAGTGGGCCACCTAGCCCTGCTGTAGTGTAGTGACCAGTAGTGGTCCACCTAGCCCTGCTGTAGTGTAGTGTAGTGACCAGTAGTGGATCCACCTAGCCCTGCTGTAGTGTAGTGACCAGTAGTGGACCACCACCTAGCCCTGCTGTAGTGTAGTGACCAGTAGTGGTCCACCTAGCCCTGCTGTAGTGAGTGTAGTGACAGTGTGTAGTGACCAGTAGTGGACCACCTAGCCCTGCTGTAGTGTAGTGACCAGTAGTGGACCACCTAGCCCTGCTGTAGTGTAGTGACCAGTAGTGGACCACCTAGCCCTGCTGTAGTGTAGTGTAGTGACCAGTAGTGGTCCACCTAGCCCTGCTGTAGTGTAGTGACCAGTAGTGGACCACCTAGCCCTGCTGTAGTGTAGTGACCAGTAGTGGACCACCTACCTGTAGTGTAGTGACCAGTAGTGGACCACCTAGCCCTGCTGTAGTGTAGTGACCAGTAGTGGACCACCTAGCCCTGCTGTAGTGTAGTGTAGTGACCAGTAGTGGACCACCTAGCCCTGCTGTAGTGTAGTGTAGTGACCAGTAGTGGACCACCTAGCCCTGCTGTAGTGTAGTGTGTAGTGACCAGTAGTGGACCACCTAGCCCTGCTGTAGTGTAGTGACCAGTAGTGGACCACCTAGCCCTGCTGTAGTGTAGTAGTGACCAGTAGTGGACCACCTAGCCCTGCTGTAGTGTAGTGTAGTGACCAGTAGTGGACCACCTAGCCCTGCTGTAGTGTAGTGTAGTGACCAGTAGTGGACCACCTAGCCCTGCTGTAGTGTAGTGACCAGTAGTGGACCACCTAGCCCTGCTGTAGTGTAGTGACCAGTAGTGGACCACCTAGCCCTGCTGTAGTGTAGTGACCAGTAGTGGTCCACCTAGCCCTGCTGTAGTGTAGTGTAGTGACCAGTAGTGGACCACCTAGCCCTGCTGTAGTGTAGTGACCAGTAGTGGACCACCTAGCCCTGCTGTAGTGTAGTGACCAGTAGTGGACCACCTAGCCTGCTGTAGTGTAGTGTAGTGACCAGTAGTGGACCAGCCCTAGCTGTAGTGTAGTGACCAGTAGTGGACCACCTAGCCCTGCTGTAGTGTAGTGACCAGTAGTGGACCACCTAGCCCTGCTGTAGTGTAGTGTAGTGACCAGTAGCCCTGGACCACCTTGCCCTGCTGTAGTGTAGTGTAGTGACCAGTACCTAGCCCTGCTGTAGTGTAGTGACCAGTAGTGGACCACCTAGCCCTGCTGTAGTGTAGTGTAGTGACCAGTAGTGGACCACCTAGCCCTGCTGTAGTGTAGTGTAGTGACCAGTAGTGGACCACCTAGCCCTGCTGTAGTGTAGTGACCAGTAGTGGACCACCTAGCCCTGCTGTAGTGTAGTGTAGTGACCAGTAGTGACCACCTAGCCCCTGTAGTGTAGTGACCAGTAGTGGACCACCTAGCCCTGCTGTAGTGTAGTGACCAGTAGTGGACCACCTAGCCCTGCTGTGTAGTGTAGTGACCAGTAGTGGACCACCTAGCCCTGCTGTAGTGTAGTGTAGTGACCAGTAGTGGACCACCTAGCCCTGCTGTAGTGTAGTGTAGTGACCAGTAGTGGACCACCTAGCCCTGCTGTAGTGTAGTGTAGTGACCAGTAGTGGACCACCTAGCCCTGCTGTAGTGTAGTGACCAGTAGTGGACCACCTAGCCCCTGCTGTAGTGTAGTGACCAGTAGTGGACCACCTAGCCCTGCTGTAGTGTAGTGTAGTGACCAGTAGTGGACCACCTAGCCCTGCTGTAGTGTAGTGTAGTGTAGTGTAGTGACCAGTAGTGGACCACCTAGCCCTGCTGTAGTGTAGTGACCAGTAGTGGACCACCTAGCCCTGCTGTAGTGTAGTGTAGTGACCAGTAGTGGACCACCTAGCCCTGCTGTAGTGTAGTGACCAGTAGTGGACCACCTAGCCCTGCTGTAGTGTAGTGTAGTGACCAGTAGTGGACCACCTAGCCCTGCTAGTGTAGTGTAGTGACCAGTAGTGGACCACCTAGCCTGCTGTAGTGTATTGACCAGTAGTGGACCACCTAGCCCTGCTGTAGTGTAGTGACCAGTAGTGGACCACCTAGCCCTGCTGTAGTGTAGTGACCAGTAGTGGATCCACCTAGCCCTGCTGTAGTGTAGTGACCAGTAGTGGACCACCTAGCCCTGCTGTAGTGTAGTGACCAGTAGTGGTCCACCTAGCCCTGCTGTAGTGTAGTGTAGTGACCAGTAGTGGACCACCTAGCCCTGCTGTAGTGTAGTGTAGTGACCAGTAGTGGACCACCTAGCCCTGCTGTAGTGTAGTGTAGTGACCAGTAGTGGACCACCTAGCCCTGCTGTGACCAGTGTAGTGTAGTGACCAGTAGTGGACCACCTAGCCCTGCTGTAGTGTAGTGACCAGTAGTGGTCCACCTAGCCCTGCTGTAGTGTAGTGTAGTGACCAGTAGTGGACCACCTAGCCCTGCTGTAGTGTAGTGTAGTGACCAGTAGTGGACCACCTAGCCCTGCTGTAGTGTAGTGACCAGTAGTGGACCACCTAGCCCTGCTGTAGTGTAGTGACCAGTAGTGGACCACCTAGCCCTGCTGTAGTGTAGTGACCAGTAGTGGACCACCTAGCCCTGCTGTAGTGTAGTGTAGTGACCAGTAGTGGGACCACCTAGCCCTGCTGTAGTGTAGTGACCAGTAGTGGACCACCTAGCCCCTGTAGTGTAGTGCAGTGTAGTGACCAGTAGTGGACCACCTAGCCCTGCTGTAGTGTAGTGACCAGTAGTGGACCACCTAGCCCTAGTGTAGTGACCAGTAGTGGTCCACCTAGCCCTGCTGTAGTGTAGTGTAGTGACCAGTAGTGGACCACCTAGCCCTGCTGTAGTGTAGTGACCAGTAGTGGACCACCTAGCCCTGCTGTAGTGTAGTGACCAGTAGTGGACCACCTAGCCCTGCTGTAGTGTAGTGACCAGTAGTGGACCACCTAGCCCTGCTGTAGTGTAGTGACCAGTAGTGGACCACCTAGCCCTGCTGTAGTGTAGTGACCAGTAGTGGACCACCTAGCCCTGCTGTAGTGTAGTGTAGTGACCAGTAGTGGTCCACCTAGCCCTGCTGTAGTGTAGTGACCAGTAGTGGACCACCTAGCCCTGCTGTAGTGTAGTGTAGTGACCAGTAGTGGACCACCTAGCCCTGCTGTAGTGTAGTGACCAGTACTGATCCACCTAGCCCTGCTGTAGTGTAGTGACCAGTAGTGGACCACCTAGCCCTGCTGTAGTGTAGTGTAGTGACCAGTAGTGGACCACCTAGCCCTGCTGTAGTGTAGTGACCAGTAGTGGACCACCTAGCCCTGCTGTAGTGTAGTGTAGTGACCAGTAGTGGACCACCTAGCCCTGCTGTAGTGTAGTGACCAGTAGTGGACCACCTAGCCCTGCTGTAGTGTAGTGTAGTGACCAGTAGTGGACCACCTAGCCCTGCTGTAGTGTAGTGACCAGTAGTGGACCACCTAGCCCTGCTGTAGTGTAGTGTAGTGACCAGTAGTGGACCACCTAGCCCTGCTGTAGTGTAGTGACCAGTAGTGGACCACCTAGCCCTGCTGTAGTGTAGTGACCTGTGGACCACCTGTAGTGTAGTGACCAGTAGTGGACCACCTAGCCCTGCTGTAGTGTAGTGTAGTGACCAGTAGTGGACCACCTAGCCCTGCTGTAGTGTAGTGACCAGTAGTGGACCACCTAGCCCTGCTGTAGTGTAGTGACCAGTAGTGGACCACCTAGCCCCTGTAGTGTAGTGTAGTGACCAGTAGTGGACCACCTAGCCCTGCTGTAGTGTAGTGACCAGTAGTGGACCACCTAGCCCTGCTGTAGTGTAGTGACCAGTAGTGGACCACCTAGCCCTGCTGTAGTGTAGTGTAGTGACCAGTAGTGGACCACCTAGCCCTGCTGTAGTGTAGTGACCAGTAGTGGACCACCTAGCCCTGCTGTAGTGTAGTGACCAGTAGTGGACCACCTAGCCCCTGCTGTAGTGTAGTGACCAGTAGTGGACCACCTAGCCCTGCTGTAGTGTAGTGTAGTGACCAGTAGTGGACCACCTAGCCCTGCTGTAGTGTAGTGACCAGTAGTGGACCACCTAGCCCTGCTGTAGTGTAGTGACCAGTAGTGGACCACCTAGCCCTGCTGTAGTGTAGTGACCAGGTGGACCACCTAGCCCTGCTGTAGTGTAGTGTAGTGACCAGTAGTGGACCACCTAGCCCTGCTGTAGTGTAGTGTAGTGACCAGTAGTGGACCACCTAGCCCTGCTGTAGTGTAGTGACCAGTAGTGGACCACCTAGCCCTGCTGTAGTGTAGTGTAGTGACCAGTAGTGGACCACCTAGCCCTGCTGTAGTGTAGTGACCAGTAGTGGACCACCTAGCCCTGCTGTAGTGTAGTGTAGTGACCAGTAGTGGACCACCTAGCCCTGCTGTAGTGTAGTGTAGTGACCAGTAGTGGACCACCTAGCCCTGCTGTAGTGTAGTGTAGTGACCAGTAGTGGACCACCTAGCCCTGCTGTAGTGTAGTGACCAGTAGTGGAGCCCCTGTAGTGTAGTGACCAGTAGTGGACCACCTAGCCCTGCTGTAGTGTAGTGACCAGTAGTGGACCACCTAGCCCTGCTGTAGTGTAGTGACCAGTAGTGGACCACCTAGCCCTGCTGTAGTGTAGTGACCAGTAGTGGACCACCTAGCCCTGCTGTAGTGTAGTGTAGTGACCAGTAGTGACCAGTAGTGTAGTGGACCACTGTAGTGTAGTGACCAGTAGTGGACCACCTAGCCCTGCTGTAGTGTAGTGTAGTGACCAGTAGTGGACCACCTAGCCCTGCTGTAGTGTAGTGACCAGTAGTGGACCACCTAGCCCTGCTAGTGTAGTGACCAGTAGTGGTAGCCCTGCTGTAGTGTAGTGACCAGTAGTGGACCACCTAGCCCTGCTGTAGTGTAGTGACCAGTAGTGGACCACCTAGCCCTGCTGTAGTGTAGTGACCAGTAGTGGACCACCTAGCCCTGCTGTAGTGTAGTGACCAGTAGTGGACCACCTAGCCCTGCTGTAGTGTAGTGACCAGTAGTGGACCACCTAGCCCTGCTGTAGTGTAGTGTAGTGACCAGTAGTGGTCCACCTAGCCCTGCTGTAGTGTAGTGTAGTGACCAGTAGTGGACCACCTAGCCCTGCTGTAGTGTAGTGACCAGTAGTGGACCACCTAGCCCTGCTGTAGTGTAGTGTAGTGACCAGTAGTGGACCACCTAGCCCTGCTGTAGTGTAGTGTAGTGACCAGTAGTGGACCACCTAGCCCTGCTGTAGTGTAGTGTAGTGACCAGTAGTGGTCCACCTAGCCCTGCTGTAGTGTAGTGACCAGTAGTGACCAGTAGTGGACCACCTAGCCCTGCTGTAGTGTAGTGTAGTGACCAGTAGTGGACCACCTAGCCCTGCTGTAGTGTAGTGTAGTGACCAGTAGTGGACCACCTAGCCCTGCTGTAGTGTAGTGACCAGTAGTGGACCACCTAGCCCTGCTGTAGTGTGTGTAGTGTAGTGACCAGTAGTGGACCACCTAGCCCTGCTGTAGTGTAGTGTAGTGACCAGTAGTGGACCACCTAGCCCTGCTGTAGTGTAGTGACCAGTAGTGGAGCCCCTGTAGTGTAGTGACCAGTAGTGGACCACCTAGCCCTGCTGTAGTGTAGTGACCAGTAGTGGACCACCTAGCCCTGCTGTAGTGTAGTGACCAGTAGTGGACCACCTAGCCCTGCTGTAGTGTAGTGTAGTGACCAGTAGTGGACCACCTAGCCCTGCTGTAGTGTAGTGTAGTGACCAGTAGTGGTCCACCTAGCCCTGCTGTAGTGTAGTGACCAGTAGTGGACCACCTAGCCCTGCTGTAGTGTAGTGTAGTGACCAGTAGTGGACCACCTAGCCCTGCTGTAGTGTAGTGTAGTGACCAGTAGTGGACCACCTAGCCCTGCTGTAGTGTAGTGTAGTGACCAGTAGTGGACCACCTAGCCCTGCTGTAGTGTAGTGACCAGTAGTGGACCACCTAGCCCTGCTGTAGTGTAGTGACCAGTAGTGGACCACCTAGCCCTGCTGTAGTGTAGTGTAGTGACCAGTAGTGGACCACCTAGCCCTGCTGTAGTGTAGTGACCAGTAGTGGACCACCTAGCCCTGCTGTAGTGTGTAGTGACCAGTAGTGGACCACCTAGCCCTGCTGTAGTGTAGTGTAGTGACCAGTAGTGGACCACCTAGCCCTGCTGTAGTGTAGTGACCAGTAGTGGACCACCTAGCCCTGCTGTAGTGTAGTGACCAGTAGTGGACCACCTAGCCCTGCTGTAGTGTGTGTAGTGACCAGTAGTGGACCACCTAGCCCTGCTGTAGTGTAGTGACCAGTAGTGGACCACCTAGCCCTGCTGTGCTGTAGTGTAGTGACCAGTAGTGGACCACCTAGCCCTGCTGTAGTGTAGTGTAGTGACCAGTAGTGGACCACCTAGCCCTGCTGTAGTGTAGTGACCAGTAGTGGTCCACCTAGCCCTGCAGTAGTGTAGTGACCAGTAGCCCTGCTGTAGTGTAGTGACCAGTAGTGGTCCACCTAGCCCAGCTGTAGTGTAGTGTAGTGACCAGTAGTGGTCCACATAGCCCTGCTGTAGTGTAGTGTAGTGACCAGTACTGGTCCACCTAGCCCTGCTGTACTGTAGTGACCAGTAGTGGACCACCTATCCCTGCTGTAGTGTAGTGTAGTGACCAGTAGTGGACCACCTAGCCCTGCTGTCGTGTAGTGTAGTGACCAGTAGTGGACCTAGCCCCACCTAGCCCTGCTGTAGTGTAGTGTAGTGACCAGTAGTGGACCACCTAGCCCTGCTGTAGTGTAGTGACCAGTAGTGGACCACCTAGCCCTGCTGTAGTGTAGTGACCAGACCAGTAGTGGACCACCTAGCCCTGCTGCTGTAGTGTAGTGTAGTGACCAGTAGTGACTGTAGTGTAGTGAGTGACCAGTAGTGGACCACCTAGCCCTGCTGTAGTGTAGTGACCAGTAGTGGACCACCTAGCCCTGCTGTAGTGTAGTGTACTGACCAGTAGTGGACCACCTAGCCCTGCTGTAGTGTAGTGACCAGTAGTGGACCACCTAGCCCTGCTGTAGTGTAGTGACCAGTAGTGGACCACCTAGCCCTGCTGTAGTGTAGTGTAGTGACCAGTAGTGGACCACCTAGCCCTGCTGTAGTGTAGTGACCAGTAGTGGACCACCTAGCCCTGCTGTAGTGTAGTGTAGTGACCAGTAGTGTACCACCTAGCCCTGCTGTACTGTAGTGACCAGTAGTGGAGCACCTAGCCCTGCTGTAGTGTAGTGTAGTGACCAGTAGTGGACCACCTAGCCCTGCTGTAGTGTAGTGACCAGTAGTGGTCCACCTAGCCCTGCTGTAGTGTAGTGTAGTGACCAGTAGTGGACCACCTAGCCCTGCTGTAGTGTAGTGACCAGTAGTGGACCACCTAGCCCTGCTGTAGTGTAGTGACCAGTAGTGTGGACCACCTAGCCCTGCTGTAGTGTAGTGACCAGTAGTGGACCACCTAGCCCTGCTGTAGTGTAGTGACCAGTAGTGGACCACCTAGCCCTGCTGTAGTGTAGTGACCAGTAGTGGACCACCTAGCCCTGCTGTAGTGTAGTGTAGTGACCAGTAGTGGACCACCTAGCCCTGCTGTAGTGTAGTGACCAGTAGTGGACCACCTAGCCCTGCTGTAGTGTAGTGACCAGTAGTGGACCACCTAGCCCTGCTGTAGTGTAGTGACCAGTAGTGGACCACCTAGCCCTGCTGTAGTGTAGTGTAGTGACCAGTAGTGGACCACCTAGCCCTGCTGTGTAGTGTAGTGACCAGTAGTGGACCACCTAGCCCTGCTGTAGTGTAGTGACCAGTAGTGGACCACCTAGCCCTGCTGTAGTGTGTGACCAGTAGTGAGCCCCAGTAGTGGACCACCTAGCCCTGCTGTAGTGTAGTGACCAGTAGTGACCAGTAGTGGTCCACCTAGCCCTGCTGTAGTGTAGTGTAGTGACCAGTAGTGGACCACCTAGCCCTGCTGTAGTGTAGTGACCAGTAGTGGACCACCTAGCCCTGCTGTAGTGTAGTGACCAGTAGTGGACCACCTAGCCCTGCTGCTGTAGTGTAGTGACCAGTAGTGGACCACCTAGCCCTGCTGTAGTGTAGTGACCAGTAGTGGACCACCTAGCCCTGCTGTAGTGTAGTGACCAGTAGTGGACCACCTAGCCCTGCTGTAGTGTAGTGACCAGTAGTGGACCACCTAGCCCTGCTGTAGTGTAGTGACCAGTAGTGGACCACCTAGCCCTGCTGTAGTGTAGTGTAGTGACCAGTAGTGGACCACCTAGCCCTGCTGTAGTGTAGTGTAGTGACCAGTAGTGGACCACCTAGCCCTGTAGTGTAGTGTAGTGACCAGTAGTGGACCACCTAGCCCTGCTGTAGTGTAGTGTAGTGACCAGTAGTGGACCACCTAGCCCTGCTGTAGTGTAGTGACCAGTAGTGGACCACCTAGCCCTGCACCTAGACCCCTAGCTGTAGTGTAGTGACCACCACCTAGCCCTGCTGTAGTGTAGTGTAGTGACCAGTAGTGGACCACCTAGCCCTGCTGTAGTGTAGTGACCAGTAGTGGACCACCTAGCCCTGCTGTAGTGTAGTGACCAGTAGTGGACCACCTAGCCCTGCTGTAGTGTAGTGTAGTGACCAGTAGTGGACCACCTAGCCCTGCTGTAGTGTAGTGACCAGTAGTGGACCACCTAGCCCTGCTGTAGTGTAGTGTAGTGACCAGTAGTGGACCACCTAGCCCTGCTGTAGTGTAGTGTAGTGACCAGTAGTGGACCACCTAGCCCTGCTGTAGTGTAGTGACCAGTAGTGGACCACCTAGCCCTGCTGTAGTGTAGTGACCAGTAGTGACCAGTGTAGTGTAGTGTAGTGACCAGTAGTGGACCACCTAGCCCTGCTGTAGTGTAGTGACTGGACCACCTAGCCCTGCTGTAGTGTAGTGACCAGTAGTGGACCACCTAGCCCTGCTGTAGTGTAGTGACCAGTAGTGGACCACCTAGCCCTGCTGTAGTGTAGTGACCAGTAGTGGACCACCTAGCCCTGCTGTAGTGTAGTGTAGTGACCAGTAGTGGACCACCTAGCCCTGCTAGTGTAGTGACCAGTAGTGGACCACCTAGCCCTGCTGTAGTGTAGTGTAGTGACCAGTAGTGGACCACCTAGCCCTGCTGTAGTGTAGCTGTAGTGACCAGTAGTGGACCACCTAGCCCTGCTGTAGTGTAGTGACCAGTAGTGGACCACCTAGCCCTGCTGTAGTGTAGTGTAGTGACCAGTAGTGGACCACCTAGCCCTGCTGTAGTGTAGTGACCAGTAGTGGACCACCTAGCCCTGCTGTAGTGTAGTGTAGTGACCAGTAGTGGAGTGGACCACCTAGCCCTGCTGTAGTGTAGTGTAGTGACCAGTAGTGGACCACCTAGCCCTGCTGTAGTGTAGTGACCAGTAGTGGACCACCTAGCCCTGCTGTAGTGTAGTGTAGTGACCAGTAGTGGACCACCTAGCCCTGCTGTAGTGTAGTGACCAGTAGTGGTCCACCTAGCCCTTCTGTAGTGTAGTGTAGTGACCAGTAGTGGACCACCTAGCCCTGCTGTAGTGTAGTGACCAGTAGTGGACCACCTAGCCCTGCTGTAGTGTAGTGACCAGTAGTGGACCACCTAGCCCTGCTGTAGTGTAGTGACCAGTAGTGGACCACCTAGCCCTGCTGTAGTGTAGTGACCAGTAGCCCTGCTGTAGTGTAGTGACCAGTAGTGGTCCACCTAGCCCTGCTGTAGTGTAGTGTAGTGACCAGTAGTGGACCACCTAGCCCTGCTGTAGTGTAGTGTAGTGGTGACCAGTGACCAGTAGTGGACCACCTAGCCCTGCTGTAGTGTAGTGTAGTGACCAGTAGTGGACCACCTAGCCCTGCTGTAGTGTAGTGACCAGTAGTGTCCACCTAGCCCTGCTGTAGTGTAGTGTGGACCACCTAGCCCTGCTGTAGTGTAGTGACCAGTAGTGGACCACCTAGCCCTGCTGTAGTGTAGTGACCAGTAGTGGACCACCTAGCCCTGCTGTAGTGTAGTGTAGTGAGCCCCAGTAGTGGACCACCTAGCCCTGCTGTAGTGTAGTGACCAGTAGTGGACCACCTAGCCCTGCTGTAGTGTAGTGACCAGTAGTGGACCACCTAGCCCTGCTGTAGTGTAGTGTAGTGACCAGTAGTGGACCACCTAGCCCTGCTGTAGTGTAGTGACCAGTAGTGGACCACCAGCCCTGCTGTAGTGTAGTGACCAGTAGTGGACCACCTAGCCCTGCTGTAGTGTAGTGTAGTGACCACCTAGCCCCAGTGTAGTGACCACCTAGCCCTGCTAGTGTAGTGTAGTGACCAGTAGTGGACCACCTAGCCCTGCTGTAGTGTAGTGACCAGTAGTGGACCACCTAGCCCTGCTGTAGTGTAGTGTAGTGACCAGTAGTGGACCACCTAGCCCTGCTGTAGTGTAGTGACCAGTAGTGGACCACCTAGCCCTGCTGTAGTGTAGTGTAGTGACCAGTAGTGGACCACCTAGCCCTGCTGTAGTGTAGTGTAGTGACCAGTAGTGGACCACCTAGCCCTGCTGTAGTGTAGTGACCAGTAGTGGACCACCTAGCCCTGCTGTAGTGTAGTGACCAGTAGTGTAGTGTAGTGTAGTGACCAGTAGTGGACCACCTAGCCCTGCTGTAGTGTAGTGTAGTGACCAGTAGTGGACCACCTAGCCCTGCTGTAGTGTAGTGACCAGTAGTGGACCACCTAGCCCTGTGTAGTGTAGTGACCAGTAGTGGACCACCTAGCCCTGCTGTAGTGTAGTGACCACTAGCCCTGCTGTAGTGTAGTGTAGTGACCAGTAGTGGACCACCTAGCCCTGCTGTAGTGTAGTGACCAGTAGTGGACCACCTAGCCCTGCTGTAGTGTAGTGTAGTGACCAGTAGTGGACCACCTAGCCCTGCTGTAGTGTAGTGACCAGTAGTGGACCACCTAGCCCTGCTGTAGTGTAGTGACCAGTAGTGGACCACCTAGCCCTGCTGTAGTGGTCCACCTAGCCCTGCTGTAGTGTAGTGACCAGTAGTGGACCACCTAGCCCTGCTGTAGTGTAGTGACCAGTAGTGGACCACCTAGCCCTGCTGTAGTGTAGTGACCAGTAGTGGACCACCTGTAGTGTAGTGTAGTGACCAGTAGTGGTCCACCTAGCCCTGCTGTAGTGTAGTGACCAGTAGTGACCACCTAGCCCTGCTGTAGTGTAGTGACCAGTAGTGGACCACCTAGCCCTGCTGTAGTGTAGTGTAGTGACCAGTAGTGGACCACCTAGCCCTGCTGTAGTGTAGTGACCAGTAGTGGACCACCTAGCCCTGCTGTAGTGTAGTGTAGTGACCAGTAGTGGACCACCTAGCCCTGCTGTAGTGTAGTGACCAGTAGTGGACCACCAGCCCTGCTGTAGTGTAGTGACCAGTAGTGGACCACCTAGCCCTGTAGTGTAGTGTAGTGACCAGTAGTGGACCACCTAGCCCTGCTGTAGTGTAGTGTAGTGACCAGTAGTGGTAGTGGACCACCTAGCCCTGCTGTAGTGTAGTGTAGTGACCAGTAGTGGACCACCTAGCCCTGCTGTAGTGTAGTGACCAGTAGTGGACCACCTAGCCCTGCTGTAGTGTAGTGACCAGTAGTGGACCACCTAGCCCTGCTGTAGTGTAGTGTAGTGACCAGTAGTGGACCACCTAGCTGCTGTAGTGTAGTGACCTGTAGCCCTGCTGTAGTGTAGTGACCAGTAGTGGACCACCTAGCCCTGCTGTAGTGTAGTGTAGTGACCAGTAGTGGTCCACCAGTAGTGGCTAGCCCTGCTGTAGTGTAGTGTAGTGACCAGTAGTGGACCACC
>NW_024609111.1:0-7500 GCF_018296145.1 Oncorhynchus tshawytscha
GGGGTTAGAGATGGGGGTTACTGTTAGAGCTGGGGTTACTGTTAGAGCTGGGGGTTACTGTTAGAGCTGGGGGTTACTGTTAGAGATGGGGGTTACTGTTAGAGATGGGGGTTACTGTTAGAGATGGGGTTACTGTTAGAGCTGGGGGTTAGAGATGGGGGTTAGAGCTGGGGTTACTGTTAGAGCTGGGGGTTACTGTTAGAGCTGGGGTTACTGTTAGAGCTGGGGGTTACTGTTAGAGCTGGGGGTTACTGTTAGAGTTGGGGGTTACTGTTAGAGCTGGGGGTTACTGTTAGAGCTGGGGTTACTGTTAGTGCTGGGGGTTACTGTTAGAGCTGGGGGTTACTGTTAGAGCTGGGGGTTACTGTTAGGGCTGGGGGTTACTGTTAGAGCTGGGGTTACTGTTAGTGCTGGGGTTACTGTTAGAGCTGGGGGTTAGAGCTGGGGGTTACTGTTAGAGCTGGGGGTTACTGTTAGAGCTGGGGGTTAGAGCTGGGGGTTACTGATAGAGCTGGGGGTTAGAGCTGGGGATTACTGTTAGAGCTGGGGGTTACTGTTAGAGCTGGAGGTTACTGTTAAAGCTGGGGGTTACTGTTAGAGCTGGGGTTAGAGCTGGGGTAACTGTTAGAGCTGGGGGTTGGAGCTGGGGGTTACTGTTAGAGCTGGGGGTTACTGTTAGAGCTGGGGGTTACTGTTAGAGCTGGGGGTTACTGTTAGAGCTGGGGGTTACTGTTAGAGCTGGGGTTACTGTTAGAGCTGGGGGTTACTGTTACTGTTAGAGCTGGGGGTTACTGTTAGAGCTGGGGTTACTGTTAGAGCTGGGGGTTACTGTTAGTGGGGGCTGGGGGTTACTGTTAGTGCTGGGGGGGTTAGAGCTGGGGCTAGAGCTGGGGGTTACTGTTAGAGCTGGGGGTTAGAGCTGGGGGTTACTGTTAGAGCTGGGGGTTACTGTTAGTTAGAGCTGGGGGTTAGAGCTGGGGTTACTGTTAGCTGGGGGTTAGAGCTGGGGGTTAGCTGTTAGAGCTGGGGGTTACTGTTAGAGCTGGGGGTTACTGTTAGAGCTGGGGTTACTGTTAGAGCTGGGGTTACTGTTAGAGCTGGGGGTTAGAGCTGGGGGTTACTGTTAGAGCTGGGGGTTACTGTTAGAGCTGGGGGTTACTGGGGGTTACTGTTAGAGCTGGGGGTTAGTTAGCTGGGGTTACTGTTAGAGCTGGGGGTTAGAGCAGTTAGAGCTGTTAGCAAGGGTTACTGTTAGAGCTGGGGGTTACTGTTAGAGCTGGGGTTAGAGCTGGGGTTACTGTTAGAGCTGGGGGTTAGAGACTGTTAGGCTGGGGGGGTTACTGTTAGAGCTGGGGGTTACTGTTAGATGACTGGGGGGTTAGAGCTGGGGGTTACTGTTATTCCTGGGGGTTACTGTTAATGGGGAAAAGGGCTGGACGGAACCAAAGTTAGAGCTGGGGGTTACTGTTAGAGCTGGGGGTTACTGTTAGAGAGCTGGGGGTTACTGTCTAGTTAGAGCTGGGGGTTACTGTTAGAGCTGTTGGGGGTTACTGTTAGAGCTGGGGGTTACTGTTAGAGCTGGGGTTACTGTTAGAGCTGGGGTTACTGTTAGAGCTGGGGGTTACTGTTAGAGCTGGGGGTTAGAGCTGGGGGTTACTGTTAGAGCTGGGGTTACTGTTAGAGAGCTGGGGGTTACTGTTACTGCTGGGGGTTACTGTTAGAGCTGGGGGTTAGCTGGGGTTACTGTTAGTGCTGGGGTACTGTTAGAGAGCTGGGGGTTACTGTTAGAGCTGGGGTTAGTTAGGCTGGGGGTTACTGTTAGAGCTGGGGGTTAGAGCTGGGGTTACTGTTAGAGCTGGGGGTTACTGTTAGAGCTGGGGGTTAGAGCTGGGGTTACTGTTAGAGCTGGGGGTTAGAGCTGGGGGTTACTGTTAGAGCTAGAGCTGGGAGCTGGGGGTTACTGTTAGAGCTGGGGGTTACTGTTAGAGCTGGGGGTTACTGTTAGAGCTGGGGGTTACTGTTAGAGCTGGGGTTACTGTTAGAGCTGGGGGTTAGAGCTGGGGTTAGAGCTTAGAGCTGGGGGTTACTGTTAGAGCTGGGGGTTACTGTTAGAGCTGGGGGTTAGAGCTGGGGTTACTGTTAGAGCTGGGGGTTACTGTTGGGCAAGCTGGGGTTACTGTTAGAGCTGGGGGTTACTGTTAGAGCTGGGGGTTACTGTTAAGCTGGGGGTTAGAGCTGGGGGTTACTGTTAGTTAGCTGGGGGTTAGAGCTGGGGCTAGGGGGTTACTGTTAGAGCTGGGGGTTACTGTTAGAGCTGGGGGTTAGAGCTGGGGGTTACTGTTAGAGCTGGGGGTTAGAGCTGGGGGTTACTGTTAGCTGGGGGTTAGAGCTGGGGGTTACTGTTAGAGCTGGGGGTTACTGTTAGAGCTGGGGGGTTACTGCTGGGGCTTAGAGCTGGGGGTTACTGTTAGAGCTGGGGGTTAGAGCTGGGGGTTACTGTTAGAGCTGGGGGTTACTGTTAGAGCTGGGGTTACTGTTAGAGCTGGGGGTTACTGTTAGAGCTGGGGGTTACTGTTAGAGCTGGGGGTTACTGTTAGAGCTGGGGGTTACTGTTAGAGCTGGGGTTACTGTTAGAGCTGGGGTTACTGTTAGTTAGAGCTGGGGGTTACTGTTAGAGCTGGGGTTACTGTTAGAGCTGGGGGTTACTGTTAGAGCTGGGGGTTACTGTTAGAGCTGGGGGTTAGCTGGGGAGCTGGGGGTTACTGTTAGAGCTGGGGGTTACTGTTAGAGCTGGGGGTTACTGTTAGAGCTGGGGGTTACTGTTAGAGCTGGGGGTTACTGTTAGTGCTGGGGGTTAGAGCTGGGTGTTACGCACGCCTCTATGAAGAGGGAACGCAACACCCTGCTACAACTAAACTCTCCGTGAAGCGAAAAAGGTATGGACTGTAGGTGCAAGTAAGAATGACAACAGGCAGAATGTGGTACCGTTTACAAGGACTTTATTCCTTTACACGGTAATATGGGGAAAAGGGGCTGGACGGAACCAAAGCAAAGAAAGTAAATCTCAAAGCCCCCCCCCCCCCTCTCCTATCTTACCTGCCTACCCACTACTTACCTAACTTAGCAACACCTGGTGCCCTAACCAAAATACAAGGGGTGGTCCGCCCAGGTCTTACCTAGTGTGTCTAGACAGCGAATATGCTACGGGTATATGTATGCCCGCGGGCCTCTTGCCTAAGCACTCCCTATGTGCCTTCCCCTTCCCCCCTGGGAACAAATGAAACAGAATATTAAACAATTTTAAACAAACTAAGAAACAAAAGGATGTCAAATAAGCTCTATCTGAGCAACAAACTCGCAGAACATACCACTTTCCAACAAAATCAACCTCTATCACAATCAATCTCAGCAATCCCTACCTCCAGCAAAATCTCTACCTCCAAAAAGAAGAGATCTCTCCCCTGAACAGAACACTGGCTTTTATATAGTGTCAGAAGGAATGGGTAATTGGAGACAGCTGTGTCTTGACGAGGGGGCGGGGTCAGCTCTCCAATTAGCCCTGGAGTCGACCAATCAGCTGCTTGAGGGATTTCAGGAAGCCATTTCCTGAAATAAACACATGCAAATACACAATCTACAACACATAATCTGGGGAACGTAACACTGGGGGGTTACTGTTAGAGCTGGGGGTTAGAGCTGGGGGTTACTGTTAGAGCTGGGGGTTACTGTTACTGCTGGGGTTACTGTTAGAGCTGGGGGTTACTGTTAGAGCTGGGGGTTACAGTTAGAGCTGGGGGTTACTGTTAGAGCTGGGGGTTACTGTTAGAGCTGGGGGTTACTGTTAGAGCTGGGGGTTAGAGCTGGGGGTTACTGTTAGAGCTGGGGGTTACTGTTAGAGCTGGGGGTTAGAGCTGGGGTTACTGTTAGAGCTGGGGGTTAGAGCTGGGGGCTACTGTTAGAGCTGGGGGTTAGAGCTGGGGGTTACTGTTAGTGCTGGGGGTTAGAGCTGAGCTGGGGGTTACTGTTAGAGCTGGGGGGGTTAGAGCTAGAGCTGGGGGTTACTGTTAGAGCTGGGGGTTACTGTTAGAGCGGGGGTTACTGTTAGAGCTGTGGGTTACTGTTAGAGCTGGGGGTTAGAGCTGGGGGTTAATGTTAGAGCTGGAGGTTACTGTTAGAGCTGGGGGTTAGAGCTGGGGGTTACTGTTAGAGCCGGAGGGTTTGAGCTGGGGGTTACTGTTAGAGCTGGGGGTTACTGTTAGAGCTGGGGGTTACTGTTAGAGCTGGGGGTTAGAGCTGGGGGTTACTGTTAGAGCTGGGGGTTACTGTTAGAGATGGGGGTTACTGTTAGAGCTGGGGGTTACTGTTAGTGCTGGGGGTTACTGTTAGAGCTGGGGGTTACTGTTAGAGCTGGGGGTTACAGTTAGAGCTGGGGGTTACTGTTAGAGCTGGGGGTTACTGTTAGAGCTGGGGGTTACTGTTAGAGCTGGGGGTTACTGTTAGAGCTGGGGGTTAGAGCTGGGGGTTACTGTTAGAGCTGGGGGTTAGAGATGGGGGTTACTGTTAGAGCTGGGGGTTAGAGCTGGGCGTTACTGTTAGAACTGGGGGTTACTGTTAGAGCTGGGGGTTACTATTAGAGCTGGGGGTTACTGTTAGAGCTGGGGGTTACTGTTAGAGCTGGGGGTTACTGTTAGTGCTGGGGGTTACTGTTAGAGCTGGGGGTTACTGTTAGAGCTGGGGGTTACAGTTAGAGCTGGGGGTTACTGTTAGAGCTGGGGGTTACTGTTAGAGCTGGGGGTTACAGTTAGAGCTGGGGGTTACTGTTAGAGCTGGGGGTTAGAGCTGGGGGGGTTACTGTTAGAGCTGGGGGTTACTGTTAGAGCTGGGGGTTAATGTTAGAGCTGGGGGTTAGAGCTGGGGGTTACTGTTAGAGCTGGGGGTTAGAGCTGGGGGTTACTGTTAGTGCTGGGGGTTAGAGCTGGGGGTTACTGTTAGAGCTGGGGTTAGAGCTGGGGGTTACTGTTAGAGCTGGGGGTTACTGTTAGTGCTGGGGGTTACTGTTAGAGCTGGGGGTTACTGTTAGAGCTGGGGGTTACAGTTAGAGCTGGGGGTTACTGTTAGAGCTGGGGGTTACTGTTAGAGCTGGGGTTACTGTTAGAGCTGGGGTTTAGAGCTGGGGGTTACTGTTAGAGCTGGGGGTTAGAGCTGGGGGTTACTGGTAGAGCTGAGGGTTACTGTTAGAGCTGGGGGTTACTGTTAGAGCTGGGGGTTACTGTTAGAGCTGGGGGTTAGAGCTGGGGGTTACTGGTAGAGCTGAGGGTTACTGTTAGAGCTGGGGGTTACTGTTAGAGCTGGGGGTTACTGTTAGAGCTGGGGGTTAGAGCTGGGGGTTACTGTTAGAGCTGGGGGTTACTGTTAGAGGTGGGGTTCACGGCAGGGTCAGTCATTATCCCAACTCCCCCTGGTACACCCTCAGAGAGTGGGGTCACGGCAGGGTCAATCATTATCCCAACTCCCCCCTGGTACACCCTCAGAGAGTGGGGTCACGGCAGGGTCAGTAATTATCCCAACTCCTGCTGGTCCACCCTCAGAGATGGAGTCTTGCTCAAGATTGTTCACCTTGTCAGCCCAGGGGATTCACACCTTTGGGTTAGAGCCAGATAGAACTACAGGCTTCAGACTGGGTTAGAGCCAGATAGAGGCGTCAGACTGGGTTAGAGCCAGATAGAGCTACAGGCTTCAGACTGGGTTAGAGCCAGATAGAACTACAGGTTTCAGACTGGGTTAGAGCCAGATAGAGCTACAGGCTTCAGACTGGGTTAGAGCCAGATAGAACTACAGGCTTCAGACTGGGTTAGAGCCAGATAGAGGCTTCAGACTGGGTTAGAGCCAGATAGAGCTACAGGTTTCAGACTGGGTTAGAGCCAGATAGAGCTACAGGCTTCAGACTGGGTTAGAGCCAGATAGAGCTACAGGTTTCAGACTGGGTTAGAGCCAGATAGAGCTACAGGCTGCAGACTGGGTTAGAGCCAGATAGAACTACAGGCTTCAGACTGGGTTAGAGCCAGATAGAGCTACAAGTTTCAGACTGGGTTAGAGCCAGATAGAGCTACAGGCTTCAGACTGGGTTAGAGCCAGATAGAGCTACAGGCTTCAGACTGGGTTAGAGCCAGATAGAGCTACAGGCTTCAGACTGGGTTAGAGCCAGATAGAGCTACAGGCTTCAGACTGGGTTAGAGCCAGATAGAGCTACAGGCTTCAGACTGGGTTAGAGCCAGATAGAGCTACAGGCTTCAGACTGGGTTAGAGCCAGATAGAACTACAGGCTTCAGACTGGGTTAGAGCCAGATAGAGCTACAGGCTTCAGACTGGGTTAGAGCCAGATAGAGGCTTCAGACTGGGTTAGAGCCAGATAGAGCTACAGGCTTCAGACTGGGTTAGAGCCAGATAGAGCTACAGGCTTCAGACTGGGTTAGAGCCAGATAGAGCTACAGGCTTCAGACTGGGTTAGAACCAGATAGAGCTACAGGCTTCAGACTGGGTTAGAGCCAGATAGAGGCTTCAGACTGGGTTAGAGCCAGATAGAACTACAGGTTTCAGACTGGGTTAGAGCCAGATAGAGCTACAGGCTTCAGACTGGGTTAGAGCCAGATAGAGGCTTCAGACTGGGTTAGAGCCAGATAGAGCTACAGGTTTCAGACTGGGTTAGAGCCAGATAGAGGCTTCATACTGGGTTAGAGCCAGATAGAGCTACAGGCTTCAGACTGGGTTAGAGCCAGATAGAGCTACAGGCTTCAGACTGGGTTAGAGCCAGATAGAGCTACAGGTTTCAGACTGGGTTAGAGCCAGATAGAGGCATCAGACTGGGTTAGAGCCAGATAGAACTACAGGTTTCAGACTGGGTTAGAGCCAGATAGAGCTACAGGCTTCAGACTGGGTTAGAGCCAGATAGAGGCTTCAGACTGGGTTAGACCCAGATAGAGCTACAGGCTTCAGACTGGGTTAGAGCCAGATAGAGCTACAGGCTTCAGACTGGGTTAGAGCCAGATAGAGCTACAGGCTTCAGACTGGGTTAGAGCCAGATAGAGGCTTCAGACTGGGTTAGAGCCAGATAGAGCTACAGGTTTCAGACTGGGTTAGAGCCAGATAGAGCTACAGGCTGCAGACTGGGTTAGAGCCAGATAGAACTACAGGCTTCAGACTGGGTTAGAGCCAGATAGAGCTACAGGTTTCAGACTGGGTTAGAGCCAGATAGAGCTACAGGCTTCAGACTGGGTTAGAGCCAGATAGAGGTTTCAGACTGGGTTAGAGCCAGATAGAGCTACAGGCTTCAGACTGGGTTAGAGCCAGATAGAGGCGTCAGACTGGGTTAGAGCCAGATAGAGCTACAGGCTTCAGACTGGGTTAGAGCCAGATAGAGCTACAGGTTTCAGACTGGGTTCAATACAAAACTATATAGTTTAATAAGGAGATCATGACTGGGGGTTATGGTTCAATACAACA
>NW_024609111.1:12500-27500 GCF_018296145.1 Oncorhynchus tshawytscha
GAATGAATCCCCTGGATAGGAGCGTCTGTCTCCTGAATGGATCCTGAATGGATCCCCTGGATAGGAGCGTCTGTCTCCTGAATGGATCCTGAATGGATCCCCTGGATAGGAGCGTCTGTCTCCTGAATGGATCCCCTGGATAGGAGCGTCTGTCTCCTGAATGGATCCCCTGGATAGGAGCGTCTGTCTTCTGAATGGATCCTGAATGAATCCCCTGGATAGGAGCGTCTGTCTCCTGAATGGATCCTGAATGGATCCCCTGGATAGGAGCGTCTGTCTCCTGAATGGATCCCCTGGATAGGAGCGTCTGTCTTCTGAATGGATCCTGAATGAATCCCCTGGATAGGAGCGTCTGTCTCCTGAATGGATCCCCTGGATAGGAGCGTCTGTCTTCTGAATGGATCCTGAATGGATCCCCTGGATAGGAGCGTCTGTCTCCTGAATGGATCTCCTGGATAGGAGCGTCTGTCTCCTGAATGGATCCTGAATGGATCCCCTGGATAGGAGCGTCTGTCTTCTGAATGGATCCTGAATGAATCCCCTGGATAGGAGCGCTGTCTCCTGAATGGATCCTGAATGGATCCCCTGGATAGGAGCGTCTGTCTCCTGAATGGATCCTGAATGGATCCCCTGGATAGGAGCGTCTGTCTCCTGAATGGATCCCCTGGATAGGAGCGTCTGTCTTCTGAATGGATCCCCTGGATAGGAGCGTCTGTCTTCTGAATGGATCCTGAATGGATCCTGAATGAATCCCCTGGATAGGAGCGTCTGTCTCCTGAATGGATCCTGAATGGATCCCCTGGATAGGAGCGTCTGTCTCCTGAATGGATCCCCTGGATAGGAGCGTCTGTCTCCTGAATGGATCTCCTGGATAGGAGCGTCTGTCTCCTGAATGGATCCTGAATGGATCCCCTGGATAGGAGCGTCTGTCTCCTGAACAGATCTCCTGGATAGGAGCGTCTGTCTCCTGAATGGATCCCCTGGATAGGAGCGTCTGTCTCCTGAATGGATCCCCTGGATAGGAGCGTCTGTCTCCTGAATGGATCCCCTGGATAGGAGCGTCTGTCTCCTGAATGGATCCCCTGGATAGGAGCGTCTGTCTCCTGAATGGATCCTGAATAGATCCCCTGGATAGGAGCGTCTGTCTCCTGAACAGATCTCCTGGATAGGAGCATCTGTCTCCTGAACAGATCTCCTGGATAGGAGCGTCTGTCTTCTGAATGGATCCTGAATGGATCCCCTGGATAGAATCGTCTGTCTCCTGAACAGATCTCCTGGATAGGAGCGTCTGTCTCCTGAATGGATCCCCTGGAAAGGAGCATCTGTCTCCTGAATGGATCCTGAATGGATCCCCTGGATAGGAGCGTCTGTCTCCTGAACAGATCCCTGGATAGGAGCGTATGTCTCCTGAATGGATCCTGAATGGATCCCCTGGATAGGAGCGTCTGTCTCCTGAATGGATCCTGAATGGATCCCCTGGATAGGAGCGTCTGTCTCCTGAACAGATCCCTGGATAGGAGCATCTGTCTCCTGAATGGATCCTGAACGGATCCCTGGATAGGAGCGTCTGTCTCCTGAATGGATCCTGAATGGATCCCCTGGATAGGAGCGTCTGTCTCCTGAATGGATCCCCTGGATAGGAGCGTCTGTCTCCTGAATGGATCCTGAATGGATCCCCTGGATAGGAGCGTCTGTCTCCTGAATGGATCCCCTGGATAGGAGCGTCTGTCTCCTGAATGGATCCCCTGGATAGGAGCGTCTGTCTCCTGAATGGATCCTGAATGAATCCCCTGGATAGGAGCGTCTGTCTCCTGAATGGATCCTGAATGGATCCCCTGGATAGGAGCGTCTGTCTCCTGAATGGATCCTGAATGGATCCCCTGGATAGGAGCGTCTGTCTCCTGAATGGATCCCCTGGATAGGAGCGTCTGTCTCCTGAATGGATCCCCTGGATAGGAGCGTCTGTCTTCTGAATGGATCCTGAATGAATCCCCTGGATAGGAGCGTCTGTCTCCTGAATGGATCCTGAATGGATCCCCTGGATAGGAGCGTCTGTCTCCTGAATGGATCCCCTGGATAGGAGCGTCTGTCTTCTGAATGGATCCTGAATGAATCCCCTGGATAGGAGCGTCTGTCTCTGAATGGATCCCCTGGATAGGAGCGTCTGTCTTCTGAATGGATCCTGAATGGATCCCCTGGATAGGAGCGTCTGTCTCCTGAATGGATCTCCTGGATAGGAGCGTCTGTCTCCTGAATGGATCCTGAATGGATCCCCTGGATAGGAGCGTCTGTCTTCTGAATGGATCCTGAATGAATCCCTGGATAGGAGCGTCTGTCTCCTGAATGGATCCCCTGGATAGGAGCGTCTGTCTTCTGAATGGATCCTGAATGGATCCCCTGGATAGGAGCGTCTGTCTCCTGAATGGATCTCCTGGATAGGAGCGTCTGTCTCCTGAATGGATCCTGAATGGATCCCCTGGATAGGAGCGTCTGTCTTCTGAATGGATCCTGAATGAATCCCCTGGATAGGAGCGTCTGTCTCCTGAATGGATCCTGAATGGATCCCCTGGATAGGAGCGTCTGTCTCCTGAATGGATCCTGAATGGATCCCCTGGATAGGAGCGTCTGTCTTCTGAATGGATCCTGAATGGATCCTGAATGAATCCCCTGGATAGGAGCGTCTGTCTCCTGAATGGATCCCCTGGATAGGAGCGTCTGTCTTCTGAATAGATCCTGAATGGATCCCCTGGATAGGAGCGTCTGTCTCCTGAATGGATCTCCTGGATAGGAGCGTCTGTCTCCTGAATGGATCCCCTGGATAGGAGCGTCTGTCTCCTGAACAGATCTCCTGGATAGGAGCGTCTGTCTCCTGAATGGATCCCCTGGATAGGAGCATCTGTCTCCTGAATGGATCCCCTGGATAGGAGCGTCTGTCTCCTGAATGGATCCCCTGGATAGGAGCGTCTGTCTCCTGAATGGATCCCCTGGATAGGAGCGTCTTTCTCCTGAATGGATCCTGAATGAATCCCCTGGATAGGAGCGTCTGTCTCCTGAATGGATCCCCTGGATAGGAGCGTCTGTCTTCTGAATGGATCCTGAATGGATCCCCTGGATAGGAGCGTCTGTCTCCTGAATGGATCTCCTGGATAGGAGCATCTGTCTCCTGAACAGATCTCCTGGATAGGAGCGTCTGTCTTCTGAATGGATCCAGAATGGATCCCCTGGATAGGAGCGTCTGTCTCCTGAACAGATCTCCTGGATAGGAGCATCTGTCTCCTGAATGGATCCTGAATGGATCCCCTGGATAGGAGCGTCTGTCTCCTGATTGGATCCTGAACAGATCTCCTGGATAGGAGCGTCTGTCTCCTGAATGGATCCCCTGGATAGGAGCGTCTGTCTCCTGAATGGATCTCCTGGATACGAGCGTCTGTCTCCTGAATGGATCCTGAATGGATCCTGAATGGATCCCCTGGATAGGAGCATCTGTCTCCTGAATGGATCCCCTGGATGGCGTCTGTCTCCTGAATGGATCCCCTGGATAGGAGCGTCTGTCTCCTGAATGGATCCCCTGGATACGAGCGTCTGTCTCCTGAATGGATCCTGAATGGATCCTGAATGGATCCCCTGGATAGGAGCGTCTGTCTCCTGAATGGATCCCCTGGATAGGAGCGTCTGTCTTCTGAATGGATCCCGAATGGATCCCCTGGATAGGAGCATCTGTCTCCTGAATGGATCCCCTGGATAGGGGACGACTACTTTCTGATTGTTGACAACTATTGTCTGTTGTTTACAGTATGATGTGTTCAGCTTTTGCATGTGTGTGTGTGTGTGTGTGAGAGAGTGTGAGAGTGTGAGAGTGTATGGGGGGGGGGTGAAAGCCTCCTGTTGTCACGGTAATATCCAAATCAACAGAAACAACACACACGCGGTCAACAGGTGTGTTAGTCTGTAAGGTAAGGTCGGTCACTTCATTAGCTACGTGAAGAGAAGCACATTGAAGTTCATTGAGCTGCAGAAAATACTGAATATCTCTGATATGTGCTATATGGAAATGTTTGTTTGGGGGAAGGACCGACAGGGTCTACATCCTGGTAACAGTGTTTCACCTCTGTTTAACTCCTCACTACTGTGACTGGATGCAAATCCAATACATTTTCCTCATTGAGGAAACATTCAACATTTTCAGTTGAAATTCAACCAGCTAGTGTGGCACATAGAGTTACAACAGATAGATATGCAACCGCACGTAGAGCTACAACAGATAGATATGCAACCGCACATAGAGTTACAACAGATAGATATGCAACCGCACATAGAGCTACAACAGATAGATATGCAACCGCACATAGAGCTACAACAGATAGATATGCAACCGCACATAGAGCTACAACAGATAGATATGCAACCGCACATAGCGCTACAGCAGATAGATATGCAACCGCACATAGAGCTACAGCAGATAGATATGCAACCGCACATAGAGCTACAACAGATAGATATGCCACGGTACATAGAGCTACAACAGATAGATATGCAACGTCACATAGAGCTACAACAGATAGATATGCAACATCACATAGAGCTACAACATATAGATATGCAACAGTACATAGCGCCACAAAAGATAGATACGCAACGGTAGGTTTCTTGCTGTATTAGGATTCTTTTTTATCTAAAACATAGTGAAGACCTACAATTGCCCTCCCTGGAAGCCTCCCTGGAAGCCTCCCTGGAAGCCTGTGTTTCAGACATAAAGATTTGGATGATGGCAAATGTTGTTGTTTTTTTAAACTCGGACAAAACAAAGATGCTAGTTCTAGGTCCCAGGAAACAAAGAGATCTTCTGTTGAATCTGACAATTCATCTTGATGGTTTTACAGTCGTCTCAAATAAAACTGTGAAGGCCCTCGGTGTTACTCTGGACCCTGATCTCTCCTTTGATGAACATACGAATATTTCAAGGGCGTCTTTTCCCCATCTTCGTAATGTTGAACAAAAATCATAAACTTTTTCATCCAAAAACGATGCAGAAAAGCTCATCTGTGTTTTGGTCACTTCTAGATTAGACGACTACAATGTTCAATGCTCCAGCTCTGCTCATCTACGACGAACAATCTGGCCTTAATGGCCATGTACTCTTATAATACCCACAGCAAGAAGAGGACTGGCCACCCCCTCAGAGCCTGGTTCCTCTCTAGGTTTCTTCCTAGGTACCTGCCCTATCTAGGGGAGTTTTTCCTAGCCATCATGCTTCAACTTCTGCATTGCTTGCTGTTTGGGGTTTTAGGCTGGGTTTCTGTACAGCACTTTGAGATATCAGCTGATGTAACAAGGGCATTATCAATACATTTGATTGATTGATTGATATGTTCCATTCTAGCTGGACCGGATCAATATCCTTCCACACTGTGGCCCTCACTCGAGAAGAAGGGTTGAGTTGACTCCTTTAGATAGCTCTCTGTCTCCACCTGCTGGTGATAACACCTTACTGCAGTGTGGATGGATTAGGTAGCTCTCTGTCTCCTCCTGCTCCTTTTATTCTCCGTCCCCAACGCTCTAGGCGACCAGTTTTGATAGCCTTTAGCCGCACCCTCATTCTACTCCTCCTCTGTTCCGCGGGTGATGTGGAGGTAAACCCAGGCCCTGCTTGTCCGCAGGCACCCTCATTTGTTGACTTCTGTGATCGAAAAAGCCTTGGTTTCATGCATGTCAACATCAGAAGCCTCCTCCCTAAGTTTGTTTTTCTCACTGCTTTAGCACACTCTGCTAACCCTGATGTCCTTGCCGTGTCTGAATCCTGGCTCAGGAAGGCCACCAAAAATTCTGAGATTTCCATACCCAACTATAACATTCTCCGTCAAGATAGAACTGCCAAAGGGGGAGGAGTTGCAGTTTACTGCAGAGATAGCCTGCAAAGTAATGTCATACTTTCCAGGTCCATACCCAAACAGTTCGAACTACTAATTCTGAAAATTACTCTCTCCAGAAATAAGTCTCTCACTGTTGCCGCCTGCTGCCGACCCCCCTCAGCTCCCAGCTGTGCCCTGGACACCATTTGTGAATTGATCGCCCCCATCTAGCTTCAGAGTTTGTTCTGTTAGGTGACCTAAACTAGGATATGCTTAACACCCCGGCAGTCCTACAATCTAAGCTAGATGCCCTCAATCTCACACAAATCATCAAGGAACCCACCAGGTACAACCCTAAATCTGTAAACAAGGGCACCCTCATAGACGTCATCCTGACCAACTGGCCCTCCAAATACACCTCCGCTGTCTTCAACCAGGATCTCAGCGATCACTGCCTCATTGTCTGTATCCGCTACGGAGCCGCAGTCAAACGACCAGCCCTCATCACTGTCAAACGCTCCCTAAAACACTTCTGTGAGCAGGCCTTTCTAATCGACCTGGCCCGGGTATCCTGGAAGGACATTGACCTCATCCCGTCAGTTGAGGATGCCTGGTCATTCTTTAAAAGTAACTTCCTCACCATTTTAGATAAGCATGCTCCGTTCAAAAAATGCAGAACTAAGAACAGATATAGCCCTTGGTTCACTCCAGACCTGACTGCCATCGACCAGCACAAAAATATCCTGTGGCGGACTGCAATAGCTTCGAATAGTCCCCGCGATATGCAACTGTTCAGGGAAGTCAGGAACCAATACACGCAGTCAGTCAGGAAAGCTAAGTCCAGCTTCTTCAGGCAGAAGTTTGCATCCTGTAGCTCCAACTCCAAAAAGTTCTGGGACACTGTGAAGTCCATGGAGAACAAGAGCACCTCCTCCCAGCTGCCCACTGCACTGAGGCTAGGTAACACGGTCACCACCGATAAATCCATGATTATCGAAAACTTCAACAAGCATTTCTCAACAGCTGGCCATGCCTTCCGCCTGGCTACTCCAACCTCGGACAACAGCTCCGCCCCCCCCGCAGCTACTCGCCCAAGCCTCTCCAGGTTCTCCTTTACCCAAATCCAGATAGCAGATGTTCTGAAAGAGCTGCAAAACCTGGACCCGTACAAATCAGCTGGGCTTGACAATCTGGACCCTCTATTTCTGAAACTATCCGCCGCCATTATCGCAACCCCTATTACCAGCCTGTTCAACCTCTCTTTCATATCGTCTGAGATCCCCAAGGATTGGAAAGCTGCCGCAGTAATCCCCCTCTTCAAAGGGGGAGACACCCTGGACCCAAACTGTTACAGACCTATATCCATCCTGCCCTGCCTATCTAAGGTCTTCGAAAGCCAAGTCAACAAACAGGTCATTGACCATCTCGAATCCCACCGTACCTTCTCCGCTGTGCAATCTGGTTTCCAAGCCGGTCACGGGTGCACCTCAGCCACGCTCAAGGTACTAAACGATATCATAACCGCCATCGATAAAAGACAGTACTGTGCAGCCGTCTTCATCGACCTTGCCAAGGCTTTCGACTCTGTCAATCACCATATTCTTATCGGCAGACTCAGTAGCCTCGGTTTTTCGGATGACTGCCTTGCCTGGTTCACCAATTACTTTCCAGACAGAGTTCAGTGTGTCAAATCGGAGGGCATGCTTTCCGGTCCTCTGGCAGTTTCTATGGGGTGCCACAGGGTTCAAGCCTCGGGCCGACTCTTTTCTCTGTATATATCAATGATGTTGCTCTAGCTGCGGGCGATTCCCTGATCCACCTCTACGCAGACGACACCATTCTGTATATTTCCGGCCCGTCCTTGGACACTGTGCTATCTAACCTCCAAATGAGCTTCAATGCCATACAGCACTCCTTCCGTGGCCTCCAACTGCTCTTAAACGCTAGTAAAACCAAATGCATGCTTTTCAACCGTTCGCTGCCTGCACCCGCACGCCTGACCAGCATCACCACCCTGGATGGTTCCGACCTTGAATATGTGGACATCTATAAGTACCTAGGTGTCTGGCTAGACTGTAAACTCTCCTTCCAGACTCATATCAAACATCTCCAATCGAAAATCAAATCAAGAGTCGGCTTTCTATTCCGCAACAAAGCCTCCTTCACTCACGCCGCCAAACTTACCCTAGTAAAACTGACTATCCTACCGATCCTCGACTTTGGCGATGTCATCTACAAAATTGCTCCCAACACTCTACTCAGCAAACTGGATGCAGTTTATCACAGTGCCATCCGTTTTGTCACTAAAGCACCTTATACCACCCACCACTGTGACTTGTATGCTCTAGTCGGCTGGCCCTCGCTGCATATTCGTCGCCAGACCCACTGGCTCTAGGTCATCTACAAGTCCATGCTAGGTAAAGCTCCGCCTTATCTCAGTTCACTGGTCACGATGGCAACACCCATCCGTAGCACGCGCTCCAGCAGGTGTATCTCACTGATCATCCCTAAAGCCAACACCTCATTTGGCCACCTTTCGTTCCAGTTCTCTGCTGCCTGTGACTGGAACGAATTGCAAAAATCGCTGAAGTTGGAGACTTTTATCTCCCTCACCAACTTCAAACATCTGCTATCTGAGCAGCTAACCGATCGCTGCAGCTGTACATAGTCTATCGGTAAATAGCCCACCCATTTTTACCTACCTCATCCCCATACTGTTTTTATTTATTTACTTTTCTGCTCTTTTGCACAACAATATCTCTACCTGTACATGACCATCTGATCATTTATCACTCCAGTGTTAATCTGCAAAATTGTAATCATTCGCCTACCTCCTCATGCCTTTTGCACACAATGTATATCGACTCTCTTTATTAAAAAAAAAAAATTCTACTGTGTTATTGACTTGATAATTGTTTAATCCATGTGTAACTCTGTGTTGTCTGTTCACACTGCTATGCTTTATCTTGGCCAGGTCGCAGTTGCAAATGAGAACTTGTTCTCAACTAGCCTACCTGGTTAAATAAAGGTGTTCTCAACTAGCCTACCTGGTTAAATAAAGGTGTTCTCAACTAGCCTACCTGGTTAAATAAAGGTGAAATAAAAATAAAATAAAATAAAAAAGAACAGGGTACTGCAGTGTGGATGGATTAGGTAGCTCTCTGTCTCCTCCTGTTGGTAAGAACAGGGTACTGCAGTGTGGATGGATTAGGTAGCTCTCTGTCTCCTCCTGTTGGTAAGAACAGGGTACTGCAGTGTGGATGGATTAGGTAGACTTTCTCATCTCCCATTTCTTTAATTTGTTTAACATTTATTCAACTAGGCTTGTCAGTTCGGAACAAATTCTTATTTTACAATGACAGCCTACCTCGGCCAAACTTCCTAACCCGGACGACCCTGGGCCAAATGTGCACCGCCCTATGGAAAAGTTGGGAAACAGCCTGGGAACAAACCAGGCACTGTAGTGACACCTCTATCACTGAGATGCAGTGCCTTAGACCACTGCACCACCCAGTAGATCTTGCTTAGCCTGGTTGGTTAGACTAGGACCAGGGGATGTAGTAACCATCTAGAGAAAACAGACTAGGACCAGAATGTAGTAACCATCTAGGGAAAACAGACTAGGACCAGGTGGGTTGTTACCATCTAGAGAAAACAGACTAGGACCAGGATGTAGGACCCATCTAGAGAAAACAGACTAGGACCAGGATGTAGTAACCATCTAGAGAAAACAGATTAGGACCAGGATGTAGTAACCATCTAGAGAAAACAGACTAGGACCAGGATGTAGTTACCATCTATAGAAAACAGACTAGGACCAGGATGTAGTAACCACCTAGAGAAAACAGACTAGGACCGGGATGTAGTAACCATCTAGAGAAAACAGACTAGGACCAGGATGTAGTTACCATCTAGAGATAACAGACTAGGACTAGTAACCATCTAGAGATAACAGACTAGGACCAGTAACCATCTAGAGATAACAGACTAGGACCAGGATGTAGGACCCATCTGGAGATAACAGACTAGGACCACGATGTAGTAACCATCTAGAGAAAACAGACTAGGACCAGGATGTAGGACCCACCTAGAGAAAACAGACTAGGACCAGGATGAAGTAACCATCTAGAGAAAACAGACAAGGACCAGGATGTAGGACCCATCTAGAGAAAACAGACTAGGACCAGAAGAGTTTGTTCTGTCTGGTTGTAGTTCAGCAGGTCTCTATTTCCGTCCTCAGGTTGTTCTCAGATACAGTAACTGATTTCATGTTCTGTGGAGATCACGTTTTATCCGTTCCATTATGACGTCTGTGAGAACATGGGCTGAGGCCTCCTCCATGTTGAAGTGGTCCTTCTTCTACTCCGTCTGTGAGAACATGGGCTGAGGCCACCTCCATGTTGAAGTGGTCCTTCTTCTACTCCGTCTGTGAGAACATGGGCTGAGGCCTCCTCCATGTTGAAGTGGTCCTTCTTCTACTCTGTCTGTGAGAACATGGGCTGAGGCCTCCTCCATGTTGAAGTGGTCCTTCTTCTACTCTGTCTGTGAGAACATGGGCTGAGGCCTCCTCCATGTTGAAGTGGTCCTTCTTCTACTCTGTCTGTGAGAACATGGGCTGAGGCCTCCTCCATGTTGAAGTGGTCCTTCTTCTACTCCGTCTGTGAGAACATGGGCTGAGGCCACCTCCATGTTGAAGTTGTCCTTCTTCTACTCCATCTGTGAGAACATGGGCTGAGGCCACCTCCATGTTGAAGTGGTCCTTCTTCTACTCCGTCTGTGAGAACATGGGCTGAGGCCTCCTCCATGTTGAAGTGGTCCTTCTACTACTCCGTCTGTGAGAACATGGGCTGAGGCCACCTCCATGTTGAAGTTGTCCTTCTTCTACTCCATCTGTGAGAACATGGGCTGAGGCCTCCTCCATGTTGAAGTTGTCAATGTCCTTCTTCTACTCCGTCTGTGAGAACATGGGCTGAGGCCTCCTCCATGTTGAAGTGGTTCTTCTTCTACTCCATCTGTGAGAACATGGGCTGAGGCCTCCTCCATGTTGAAGTGGTCCTTCTTCTACTCCATCTGTGAGAACATGGGCTGAGGCCTCCTCCATGTTGAAGTGGTCCTTCTACTACTCCGTCTGTGAGAACATGGGCTGAGGCCTCCTCCATGTTGAAGTTGTCAATGTCCTTCTTCTACTCCGTCTGTGAGAACATGGGCTGAGGCCTCCTCCATGTTGAAGTGGTTCTTCTTCTACTCCATCTGTGAGAACATGGGCTGAGGCCTCCTCCATGTTGAAGTGGTCCTTCTTCTACTCCATCTGTGAGAACATGGGCTGAGGCCTCCTCCATGTTGAAGTGGTCCTTCTTCTACTCCGTCTGTGAGAACATGGGCTGAGGCCTCCTCCATGTTGAAGTGGTCCTTCTTCTACTCCATCTGTGAGAACATGGGCTGAGGCCTCCTCCATGTTGAAGTGGTCCTTCTTCTACTCCATCTGTGAGAACATGGGCTGAGGCCTCCTCCATGTTGAAGTGGTCCTTCTTCTACTCTGTCTGTGAGAACATGGGCTGAGGCCTCCTCCATGTTGAAGCTGTCAATGTCCTTCTTCTACTCCGTCTTCCTACTGCGTCTTCCAATGGTTCCTACTGCCACCTGGAGTGTTGAAATGTTTTACAACTGAGTCATTTAGCAGACACCCTTTTCCAGGGTTAATTAGGGTTAAAGGTTAACTTCCCTCCCGGTATAAAGCCAAGGTTAGGGTTAATCAGGGTTAAAGTTTAACTTCCCTCCCGGTATAAAGCCAAGGTTAGGGTTAATCAGGGTTAAAGGTCAACTTCCCTGCCGGTATAAAGCCAAGGTTAGTGATTTACACCTGGAGTGTGTTGTTTAGGGTTAATCAGGGTTAAAGGTTAACCTCCCTCCCGGTATAAAGCCAAGGTTAGGGTTAATCAGGGTTAAAGGTTAACTTCCCTCCCAGTATAAAGCCAAGGTTAGGGTTAATCAGGGTTAAAGGTTAACCTCCCTCCCAGTATAAAGCCAAGGTTAGTGATTTACACCTGGAGTGTGTTGTTTAGGGTTAATCGGGGTTAAAGGTTAACTTCCCTCCCGGTATAAAGCCAAGGTTAAAACCTCTTAAGGATATGCCCCTTTTTTTCCATTTTCGCCTAAAATTACACACCCACATGTACCTGCCTGTAACTCAGGCCCTGAAGCAAGGATATGCATATTCTTAATACCATTTGAAAAGAAGCACTGAAGTTTGTGTAAATGTGAAAGGAATGTAGTAGAATATAACACAATAGATCTGGTAAACGATAATACAAAGAAAAAACAACTGTAAGAGAAAGGCCTTCATGTATTAGTCCAGCCCAGGTGTTATTTATATTTTGGCCACTAGATGGCAGCAGTGTATGTGCAGAGTTTTAGACTGATCCAATGAACCATTGCATTTCTGGTAAAAAAATGTTTTATCAAGACTGCCCAAATGTGCCTAATTTTTTTATTAATATCTTTTCGGGTTCAATACTGTGCACTCTCCTCAGACATTCACTGTAATAGCTGCTGTAAATTAGACAGTTCACACTCCAGGTGTAAATCATTCTGGAATGTTTATCTACAAGTATAATTCATTGGCTGATCCCTTCTGATGACCTGAATGGACTGTGATCCTTCCTCAAGCCATAAAAAAAAATCCCCATTTAGTTGACTACTTCAAAATGGTTAAAGTCCTCAATGGCACTGCCAATGCTAAAACTGAAACTTTTGTGCAGTAGAGTACTCTATACAACTCTATGGCTTAGATCAAGGGGCGGGCAGCAACTCCAGTCCTTGAGGGCCAGGATTGGTGGCACACTTTTTCCTTCATCCACTAGCAAACACAGCTGATTAATCAAATCTAAACTGAAGATAATGATTAGGTGACTATTAGAGTCACATGTGTTAGCTGGGGTGGGGGGGACTGTGTCACCAATCAGGCCCTGGAGGACTAGAATTAGCCAGGTCTGCCTTTATATCTACAGGCCAACTTCATCCTTCCACACATTCCCTTCTTCCTTATTCCTGTCCAATCAGAAGGGTGCATGAGCTTGTTAGTGTCTTCCCTCTGTATGTATGTATGTATGTATGTATGTATGTATGTATGTATGTATGTATGTATGTATGTATGTATGTATGTATGTATGTATGTATGTATGTATGTATGTATGTATGTATGTATGTATGTATGTATGTATGTATGTATGTATGTATGTATGTATGTATGTATGTATGTATGTATGTATGTATGTATGTATGTATGTATGTATGTATGTATGTATGTATGTCCCACCCAGTCTGTCACACCCAGTCTGTGTGTGTGTGTGTGTGTGTGTGTGTGTGTGTGTGTGTGTGTGTGTGTGTGTGTGTGTGTGTGTGTGTGTGTGTGTGTGTGTGTGTGTGTGTGTGTGTGTGTGTGTGTGTGTGTGTGTGTGTGTGTGTGTGTGTGTGTGTTGGTGCCTGGTGTCACTTGTTGGTTATGAGTTCATTTCCTGTGTTATCACTCAATGAGATGGTATCTACAGAGAGAAGAGAGACGGAGAAGAGGAGGAGAGGAAGTGAAGACCAGAGGAGGAGAGGAGGAGAGGAAGTGAAGACGAGAGGAGAAGAGGAGGAGAGGAAGTGAAGAGAGACGGAGAAGAGGAAGTGAAGAGAGATGGAGAAGAGGAGGAGAGGAAGTGAAGACCAGAGGAGGAGAGGAAGTGAAGACCAGAGGAGAAGAGGAGGAGAGGAAGTGAAGACCAGAGGAGGAGAGGAGGAGAGGAAGTGAAGACCAGAGGAGAAGAGGAGGAGAGGAAGTGAAGACCAGAGGAGGAGAGGAAGTGAAGACCAGAGGAGAAGAGGAGGAGAGGAAGTGAAGACCAGAGGAGGAGAGGAAGTGAAGACCAGAGGAGGAGAGGAGAAGAGGAAGTGAAGACCAGAGGAGAAGAGGGGGAGAGGAAGTGAAGACCAGAGGAGGAGAGGAAGTGAAGACCAGAGGAGAAGAGGAGGAGAGGAAGTGAAGACCAGAGGAGAAGAGGAGGAGAGGAAGTGAAGACCAGAGGAGGAGAGGAAGTGAAGACCAGAGGAGGAGAGGAGAAGAGGAAGTGAAGACCAGAGGAGAAGAGGAGGAGAGGAACTGAAGACCAGAGGAGAAGAGGAGGAGAGGAAGTGAAGACCAGAGGAGGAGAGGAAGTGAAGACCAGAGGAGGAGAGGAAGTGAAGACCAGAGGAGGAGAGGAAGTGAAGACCAGAGGAGAAGAGGAGGAGAGGAAGTGAAGACCAGAGGAGAAGAGGAGGAGAGGAAGTGAAGACCAGAGGAGGAGAGGAAGTGAAGACCAGAGGAGGAGAGGAGGAGAGGAAGTGAAGACCAGAGGAGAAGAGGAGGAGAGGAAGTGAAGACCAGAGTAGAAACTCCCAGCGGATGTTGTGACACAGTGGTATTTACTCTCTCTCTCCCTCTCTCTCTCTCTCTCTCTAACACACACACGTCTCTCTCTCTCACACACAGGTCTCTCTCTAGGCCTGGCAGGGTAGAGAGAGAGATATCTTTACCTGTTTGTCCTCTCTGTCTGTCTGTCTGTCTGTCTGTCTGTCTGTATGATCCATAATAAACCCCAGGAAGAGTAGCTGCTGCCTTGGCAGCCCCTAATGGGGATCCATAATAAACCACAGGAAGAGTAGCTGCTGCCTTGACAGGAACTAATGGGGATCCATAATAAACCCCAGGAAGAGTAGCTGCTGCCTTGGCAGGAACTAATGGGGATCCATAATAAACCCCAGGAAGAGTAGCTGCTGCCTTGGCAGGAACTAATGGGGATCCATAATAAACCCCAGGAAGAGTAGCTGCTGCCTTGGCAGGAACTAATGGGGATCCATAATAAACCCCAGGATGAGTAGCTGCTGCCTTGGCAGGAACTGATGGGGATCCATAATACTCACAAACTGCCTTGCAGAACGGCAGAGTTTTCCTCCTTGGGGATTTGAACTAGCAACCTTTTGGTTACTATGAACAGTTACTATAAACATTTACTATAAACATTTACTATAAACATTTACAATGAACATTTACTATAAACATTTACTATAAACATTTACTATAAACATTTACTATGAACATTTACTATAAACATTTACTATAAACATTTAC
>NW_024609111.1:30000-52500 GCF_018296145.1 Oncorhynchus tshawytscha
AACATGGCAGCAGCACAACATGACAACAACACAACATGACAACAACACAACATTACAATAACATGGTAGCAACACAACATTACAACTACATGGAGCAACACAACATGACAACAACATGGTAGCAACACAACATGGCAGCAACACAACATGACAACAACATGGTAGCAACACAACATGGCAGCATCACAACATGACAACAACATGGTAGCAGCACAACATGGCAGCAACACAACATGACAACAACATGGCAGCAGCACAACATGACAACAACACAACATGGAGCAACACAACATGACAACAACATGGTAGCAACACAACATGACAACATAATGGTAGCAACACAACATGACAACAACATGGCAGCAACACAACATTACAACAACATGGTAGCAACACAACATGACAACAACATGACAGAAACACAACATTACAACAACATGGCAGCAACACAACATGACAACAACATGGCAGCAACACAACATGACAACAACATGGTAGCAACACAACATGACAACAACATGGCAGCAACACAACATGACAACAACATGGTAGCAACACAACATGACAACAACATGGTAGCAACACAACATGGAGCAACACAACATTACAACAACATGGAGCAACGCAACATGACAACAACATAGCAGCAACACAACATGACAACAACATGGTAGCAACACAACATGGTAGCAACACAACATGACAACAACATGGTAGCAACACAACATGGAGCAACACAACATGACAACAACATGGTAGCAACACAACATGACAACAACATGGTAGCAACACAACATGGAGCAACACAACATTACAACAACATGGAGCAACGCAACATGACAACAACATAGCAGCAACACAACATGACAACAACATGGTAGCAACACAACATGGCAGCAACACAACATGACAACAACACAACATGACAACATAATGGCAGCAACACAACATGACAACAACATGGTAGCAACACAACATGGCAGCAACACAACATGACAACAACACAACATGACAACAACATGGTAGCAACACAACATGGTAGCAACACAACATGACAACAACATGGTAGCAACACAACATGGAGCAACACAACATTACAACAACATGGAGCAACACAATATGACAACAACACAACATGGAGCAACACAACATTACAACAACATGGTAGCAACACAACATAACAACAACATGGCAGCAACACAACATGACAACAACATGGAGCAACACAACATGACAACTACATGGAGCAACACAACCTGACAACAACATGGTAGCAACACAACATGGCAGCAACACAACATGACAACATAATGGTAGCAACACAACATTACAACAACATGGCAGCAACACAACATTACAACAACATGGCAGCAACACAACATGACAACAACATGGCAGCAACACAACATGACAACAACATGGCAGCAACACAACATGACAACAACATGGTAGCAACACAACATGACAACAACATGGTAGCAACACAACATTACAACAACATGGCAGCAACACAACATGACAACAACATGGTAGCAACACAACATGGCAGCAACACAACATGACAACAACATGGCAGCAGCACAACATGACAACAACACAACATGACAACAACACAACATTACAATAACATGGTAGCAACACAACATTACAACTACATGGAGCAACACAACATGACAACAACATGGTAGCAACACAACATGGCAGCAACACAACATGACAACAACATGGTAGCAACACAACATTACAACAACATGGCAGCAGCACAACATGACAACAACATGGCAGCAACACAACATGACAACTACATGGAGCAACACAACATGACAACAACATGGTAGCAACACAACATGACAACAACATGGCAGCAACACAACATTACAACTACATGGAGCAACACAACATGACAACAACATGGTAGCAACACAACATGGCAGCAACACAACATGACAACATAATGGTAGCAACACAACATTACAACAACATGGCAGCAGCACAACATGACAACAACATGGCAGCAACACAACATGACAACTACATGGAGCAACACAACATGACAACAACATGGTAGCAACACAACATGGCAGCAACACAACATGACAACAACATGGTAGCAGCACAACATGGCAGCAACACAACATGACAACAACATGGTAGCAACACAACATGGCAGCATCACAACATGACAACAACATGGTAGCAGCACAACATGGCAGCAACACAACATGACAACAACATGGCAGCAGCACAACATGACAACAACACAACATGGAGCAACACAACATGACAACAACATGGTAGCAACACAACATGGCAGCAACACAACATGACAACATAATGGTAGCAAGACAACATTACAACAACATTGCAGCAGCACAACATGACAGCAACATGGCAGCTACACAACATGACAACAACATTGCAGCAGCACAACATGACAACAACATGGTAGCATCACAACATGGCAGCAACACAACATGACAAATACATGGAGCAACACAACATGACAACAACATGGTAGCATCACAACATGGCAGCAACACAACATGACAGCAACATGGTAGCAACACAACATGGCAGCAACACAACATGACAACATAATGGTAGCAACACAACATGACAACAACATGGTAGCAGCACAACATGGCAGCAACACAACATGACAACATAATGGTAGCAACACAACATGACAACATAATGGTAGCAACACAACATTAAAACAACATGGCAGCAACACAACATGACAACAACATGGTAACAACACAACATGACAACAACACAACATGACAGCAACATGGTAGCAACACAACATGGCAGCAACACAACATGACAACATAATGGTAGCAACACAACATTAAAACAACATGGCAGCAACACAACATGACAACAACATGGTAGCAACACAACATGACAACAACATGGTAACAACACAACATGACAACAACACAACATGACAGCAACATGGTAGCAACACAACATGGCAGCAACACAACATGACAACATAATGGTAGCAACACAACATTACAACAACATGGCAGCAACACAACATGACAGCAACATGGTAGCAGCACAACATGGCAGCAACACAACATGACAACATAATGGTAGCAACACAACATGACAACATAATGGTAGCAACACAACATGACAACAACATGGCAGCAACACAACATTACAACAACATGGTAGCAACACAACATGACAACAACATGACAGAAACACAACATTACAACAACATGGCAGCAACACAACATGACAACAACATGGTAGCAACACAACATGACAACAACATGGCAGCAACACAACATGACAACAACATGGCAGCAACACAACATGACAACAACATGGTAGCAACACAACATGACAACAACATGGTAGCAACACAACATGGAGCAACACAACATTACAACAACATGGAGCAACGCAACATGACAACAACATAGCAGCAACACAACATGACAACAACATGGTAGCAACACAACATGGCAGCAACACAACATGACAACAACACAACATGACAACAACATGGTAGCAACACAACATGGTAGCAACACAACATGACAACAACATGGTAGCAACACAACATGGCAGCATCACAACATGACAACAACATGGTAGCAGCACAACATGGCAGCAACACAACATGACAACAACATGGCAGCAGCACAACATGACAACAACACAACATGGAGCAACACAACATGACAACAACATGGTAGCAACACAACATGGCAGCAACACAACATGACAACATAATGGTAGCAAGACAACATTACAACAACATTGCAGCAGCACAACATGACAGCAACATGGCAGCTACACAACATGACAACAACATTGCAGCAGCACAACATGACAACAACATGGTAGCATCACAACATGGCAGCAACACAACATGACAAATACATGGAGCAACACAACATGACAACAACATGGTAGCATCACAACATGGCAGCAACACAACATGACAGCAACATGGTAGCAACACAACATGGCAGCAACACAACATGACAACATAATGGTAGCAACACAACATGACAACAACATGGTAGCAGCACAACATGGCAGCAACACAACATGACAACATAATGGTAGCAACACAACATGACAACATAATGGTAGCAACACAACATTAAAACAACATGGCAGCAACACAACATGACAACAACATGGTAACAACACAACATGACAACAACACAACATGACAGCAACATGGTAGCAACACAACATGGCAGCAACACAACATGACAACATAATGGTAGCAACACAACATTAAAACAACATGGCAGCAACACAACATGACAACAACATGGTAGCAACACAACATGACAACAACATGGTAACAACACAACATGACAACAACACAACATGACAGCAACATGGTAGCAACACAACATGGCAGCAACACAACATGACAACATAATGGTAGCAACACAACATTACAACAACATGGCAGCAACACAACATGACAGCAACATGGTAGCAGCACAACATGGCAGCAACACAACATGACAACATAATGGTAGCAACACAACATGACAACATAATGGTAGCAACACAACATGACAACAACATGGCAGCAACACAACATTACAACAACATGGTAGCAACACAACATGACAACAACATGACAGAAACACAACATTACAACAACATGGCAGCAACACAACATGACAACAACATGGCAGCAACACAACATGACAACAACATGGTAGCAACACAACATGACAACAACATGGCAGCAACACAACATGACAACAACATGGCAGCAACACAACATGACAACAACATGGTAGCAACACAACATGACAACAACATGGTAGCAACACAACATGGAGCAACACAACATTACAACAACATGGAGCAACGCAACATGACAACAACATAGCAGCAACACAACATGACAACAACATGGTAGCAACACAACATGGCAGCAACACAACATGACAACAACACAACATGACAACAACATGGTAGCAACACAACATGGTAGCAACACAACATGACAACAACATGGTAGCAACACAACATGAAGCAACACAACATGACAACAACATGGTAGCAACACAACATGACAACAACATGGTAGCAACACAACATGGAGCAACACAACATTACAACAACATGGAGCAACGCAACATGACAACAACATAGCAGCAACACAACATGACAACAACATGGTAGCAACACAACATGGCAGCAACACAACATGACAACAACACAACATGACAACATAATGGCAGCAACACAACATGACAACAACATGGTAGCAACACAACATGGCAGCAACACAACATGACAACAACACAACATGACAACAACATGGTAGCAACACAACATGGTAGCAACACAACATGACAACAACATGGTAGCAACACAACATGGAGCAACACAACATTACAACAACATGGAGCAACACAATATGACAACAACACAACATGGAGCAACACAACATTACAACAACATGGTAGCAACACAACATAACAACAACATGGCAGCAACACAACATGACAACAACATGGAGCAACACAACATGACAACTACATGGAGCAACACAACCTGACAACAACATGGTAGCAACACAACATGGCAGCAACACAACATGACAACATAATGGTAGCAACACAACATGACAACAACATGGCAGCAACACAACATGACAACAACATGGCAGCAACACAACATGACAACAACATGGTAGCAACACAACATGACAACAACATGGTAGCAACACAACATTACAACAACATGGCAGCAACACAACATGACAACAACATGGTAGCAACACAACATGGCAGCAACACAACATGACAACAACATGGCAGCAGCACAACATGACAACAACACAACATGACAACAACACAACATTACAATAACATGGTAGCAACACAACATTACAACTACATGGAGCAACACAACATGACAACAACATGGTAGCAACACAACATGGCAGCAACACAACATGACAACATAATGGTAGCAACACAACATTACAACAACATGGCAGCAGCACAACATGACAACAACATGGCAGCAACACAACATGACAACTACATGGAGCAACACAACATGACAACAACATGGTAGCAACACAACATGGCAGCAACACAACATGACAACAACATGGTAGCAGCACAACATGGCAGCAACACAACATGACAACAACATGGTAGCAACACAACATGGCAGCATCACAACATGACAACAACATGGTAGCAGCACAACATGGCAGCAACACAACATGACAACAACATGGCAGCAGCACAACATGACAACAACACAACATGGAGCAACACAACATGACAACAACATGGTAGCAACACAACATGGCAGCAACACAACATGACAACATAATGGTAGCAAGACAACATTACAACAACATTGCAGCAGCACAACATGACAGCAACATGGCAGCTACACAACATGACAACAACATTGCAGCAGCACAACATGACAACAACATGGTAGCATCACAACATGGCAGCAACACAACATGACAAATACATGGAGCAACACAACATGACAACAACATGGTAGCATCACAACATGGCAGCAACACAACATGACAGCAACATGGTAGCAACACAACATGGCAGCAACACAACATGACAACATAATGGTAGCAACACAACATGACAACAACATGGTAGCAGCACAACATGGCAGCAACACAACATGACAACATAATGGTAGCAACACAACATGACAACATAATGGTAGCAACACAACATTAAAACAACATGGCAGCAACACAACATGACAACAACATGGTAACAACACAACATGACAACAACACAACATGACAGCAACATGGTAGCAACACAACATGGCAGCAACACAACATGACAACATAATGGTAGCAACACAACATTAAAACAACATGGCAGCAACACAACATGACAACAACATGGTAGCAACACAACATGACAACAACATGGTAACAACACAACATGACAACAACACAACATGACAGCAACATGGTAGCAACACAACATGGCAGCAACACAACATGACAACATAATGGTAGCAACACAACATTACAACAACATGGCAGCAACACAACATGACAGCAACATGGTAGCAGCACAACATGGCAGCAACACAACATGACAACATAATGGTAGCAACACAACATGACAACATAATGGTAGCAACACAACATGACAACAACATGGCAGCAACACAACATTACAACAACATGGTAGCAACACAACATGACAACAACATGACAGAAACACAACATGACAGCAACATGGTAGCAACACAACATGACAGCAACATGGTAGCAACACAACATGATATAAACAGTATTGGTATAAACAGTATTGGTATAAACAGTATTGGTATAAACAGTATTGGTATAAACAGTATTGGTATAAACAGTATTGGTATAAACAGTATTGACTATTAGTATTGGTATAAACAGTATTGGTATAAACAGTATTGGTATAAACAGTATTGGTATAAACAGTATTGGTATAAACAGTATTGGTATAAACAGTATTGGTATAAACAGTATTGGTATAAACATTATTGGTATAAACAGTATTGGTATAAACAGTATTGGTATAAACAGTATTGACTATTAGTATTGATATAAACAGTATTGGTATAAACAGTATTGGTATAAACAGTATTGGTATAAACAGTATTGACTATTAGTATTGGTATAAACAGTATTGGTATAAACAGTATTGGTATAAACAGTATTGACTATTAGTATTGATATAAACAGTATTGGTATAAACAGTATTGGTATAAACAGTATTGGTATAAACAGTATTGACTATTAGTATTGGTATAAACAGTATTGGTATAAACAGTATTGGTATAAACAGTATTGGTATAAACAGTATTGGTATAAACAGTATTGGTATAAACAGTATTGGTATAAACAGTATTGACTATTAGTATTGGTATAAACAGTATTGGTATAAACAGTATTGACTCTAGTATTGGTATAAACAGTATTGACTCTAGTATTGGTATAAACAGTATTGGTATAAACAGTATTGACTCTAGTATTGGTATAAACAGTATTGGTATAAACAGTATTGGTATAAACAGTATTGGTATAAACAGTATTGGTATAAACAGTATTGGTATAAACAGTATTGGTATAAACATGATTGGTATAAACAGTATTGGTATAAACAGTATTGGTATAAACAGTATTGGTATAAACAGTATTGACTCTAGTATTGGTATAAACAGTATTGACTCTAGTATTGGTATAAACAGTATTGACTCTAGTATTGGTATAAACAGTATTGGTATAAACAGTATTGGTATAAACAGTATTGACTCTAGTATTGGTATAAACAGTATTGACTCTAGTATTGGTATAAACAGTATTGGTATAAACAGTATTGACTCTAGAATTGGTATAAACAGTATTGACTCTGTATTGGTATAAACAGTATTGACTCTAGTATTGGTATAAACAGTATTGGTATAAACAGTATTGACTCTAGTATTGGTATAAACAGTATTGGTATAAACAGTATTGACTCTAGTATTGGTATAAACAGTATTGACTCTAGTATTGGTATAAACAGTATTGGTATAAACAGTATTGACTCTAGTATTGGTATAAACAGTATTGGTATAAACAGTATTGACTCTGTATTGGTATAAACAGTATTGGTATAAACAGTATTGGTATAAACAGTATTGGTATAAACAGTATTGGTATAAACAGTATTGATATAAACAGTATTGATATAAACAGTATTGGTATAAACAGTATTGATATAAACAGTATTGATATAAACAGTATTGGTATAAACAGTATTGGTATAAACAGTATTGGTATAAACAGTATTGGTATAAACAGTATTGACTATTAGTATTGGTATAAACAGTATTGGTATAAACAGTATTGGTATAAACAGTATTGGTATAAACAGTATTGGTATAAACAGTATTGACTATTAGTATTGATATAAACAGTATTGATATAAACAGTATTGGTATAAACAGTATTGGTATAAACAGTATTGGTATAAACAGTATTGACTCTAGTATTGGTATAAACAGTATTGACTCTAGTATTGGTATAAACAGTATTGACTCTAGTATTGGTATAAACAGTATTGGTATAAACAGTATTGGTATAAACAGTATTGGTATAAACAGTATTGACTCTAGTATTGGTATAAACAGTATTGACTCTAGTATTGGTATAAACAGTATTGGTATAAACAGTATTGACTCTAGAATTGGTATAAACAGTATTGACTCTGTATTGGTATAAACAGTATTGACTCTAGTATTGGTATAAACAGTATTGGTATAAACAGTATTGACTCTAGTATTGGTATAAACAGTATTGGTATAAACAGTATTGACTCTAGTATTGGTATAAACAGTATTGACTCTAGTATTGGTATAAACAGTATTGGTATAAACAGTATTGACTCTAGAATTGGTATAAACAGTATTGACTCTGTATTGGTATAAACAGTATTGACTCTAGTATTGGTATAAACAGTATTGGTATAAACAGTATTGACTCTAGTATTGGTATAAACAGTATTGGTATAAACAGTATTGACTCTGTATTGGTATAAACAGTATTGGTATAAACAGTATTGGTATAAACAGTATTGGTATAAACAGTATTGGTATAAACAGTATTGATATAAACAGTATTGATATAAACAGTATTGGTATAAACAGTATTGATATAAACAGTATTGATATAAACAGTATTGATATAAACAGTATTGGTATAAACAGTATTGGTATAAACAGTATTGGTATAAACAGTATTGGTATAAACAGTATTGACTATTAGTATTGGTATAAACAGTATTGGTATAAACAGTATTGGTATAAACAGTATTGGTATAAACAGTATTGGTATAAACAGTATTGACTATTAGTATTGATATAAACAGTATTGGTATAAACAGTATTGGTATAAACAGTATTGGTATAAACAGTATTGACTATTAGTATTGGTATAAACAGTATTGGTATAAACAGTATTGGTATAAACAGTATTGGTATAAACAGTATTGGTATAAACAGTATTGGTATAAACAGTATTGGTATAAACATTATTGGTATAAACAGTATTGGTATAAACAGTATTGGTATAAACAGTATTGGTATAAACAGTATTGACTATTAGTATTGATATAAACAGTATTGGTATAAACAGTATTGGTATAAACAGTATTGGTATAAACAGTATTGACTATTAGTATTGGTATAAACAGTATTGGTATAAACAGTATTGGTATAAACAGTATTGGTATAAACAGTATTGGTATAAACAGTATTGACTATTAGTATTGATATAAACAGTATTGGTATAAACAGTATTGGTATAAACAGTATTGGTATAAACAGTATTGACTATTAGTATTGGTATAAACAGTATTGGTATAAACAGTATTGGTATAAACAGTATTGGTATAAACAGTATTGGTATAAACAGTATTGGTATAAACAGTATTGACTATTAGTATTGGTATAAACAGTATTGGTATAAACAGTATTGGTATAAACAGTATTGGTATAAACAGTATTGGTATAAACAGTATTGGTATAAACAGTATTGGTATAAACAGTATTGGTATAAACAGTATTGGTATAAACAGTATTGGTATAAACAGTATTGGTATAAACAGTATTGACTCTAGTATTGGTATAAACAGTATTGGTATAAACAGTATTGGTATAAACAGTATTGGTATAAACAGTATTGACTCTAGTATTGGTATAAACAGTATTGGTATAAACAGTATTGACTCTAGAATTGGTATAAACAGTATTGACTCTGTATTGGTATAAACAGTATTGACTCTAGTATTGGTATAAACAGTATTGGTATAAACAGTATTGACTCTAGTATTGGTATAAACAGTATTGGTATAAACAGTATTGACTCTAGTATTGGTATAAACAGTATTGACTCTAGTATTGGTATAAACAGTATTGGTATAAACAGTATTGACTCTAGTATTGGTATAAACAGTATTGGTATAAACAGTATTGACTCTGTATTGGTATAAACAGTATTGGTATAAACAGTATTGGTATAAACAGTATTGGTATAAACAGTATTGGTATAAACAGTATTGATATAAACAGTATTGATATAAACAGTATTGGTATAAACAGTATTGATATAAACAGTATTGATATAAACAGTATTGATATAAACAGTATTGGTATAAACAGTATTGGTATAAACAGTATTGGTATAAACAGTATTGGTATAAACAGTATTGACTATTAGTATTGGTATAAACAGTATTGGTATAAACAGTATTGGTATAAACAGTATTGGTATAAACAGTGTTGACTATTAGTATTGATATAAACAGTATTGATATAAACAGTATTGGTATAAACAGTATTGGTATAAACAGTATTGGTATAAACAGTATTGGTATAAACAGTATTGGTATAAACAGTATTGACTATTAGTATTGGTATAAACAGTATTGGTATAAACAGTATTGGTATAAACAGTATTGGTATAAACAGTATTGGTATAAACAGTATTGGTATAAACAGTATTGGTATAAACAGTATTGATATAAACAGTATTGGTATAAACAGTATTGGTATAAACAGTATTGGTATAAACAGTATTGGTATAAACAGTATTGGTATAAACAGTATTGGTATAAACAGTATTGATATAAACAGTATTGGTATAAACAGTATTGGTATAAACAGTATTGGTATAAACAGTATTGGTATAAACAGTATTGGTATAAACAGTATTGGTATAAACAGTATTGGTATAAACAGTATTGACTCTAGTATTGGTATAAACAGTATTGACTCTAGTATTGGTATAAACAGTATTGACTCTAGTATTGGTATAAACAGTATTGGTATAAACAGTATTGGTATAAACAGTATTGACTCTAGTATTGGTATAAACAGTATTGGTATAAACAGTATTGGTATAAACAGTATTGGTATAAACAGTATTGGTATAAACAGTATTGGTATAAACAGTATTGGTATAAACAGTATTGACTCTAGTATTGGTATAAACAGTATTGACTATTAGTATTGGTATAAACAGTATTGGTATAAACAGTATTGACTCCAGTATTGGTATAAACAGTATTGACTATTAGTATTGGTATAAACAGTATTGACTCCAGTATTGGTATAAACAGTATTGACTATTAGTATTGGTATAAACAGTATTGGTATAAACAGTATTGACTCCAGTATTGGTATAAACAGTATTGACTATTAGTATTGGTATAAACAGTATTGGTATAAACAGTATTGACTCCAGTATTGGTATAAACAGTATTGACTATTAGTATTGGTATAAACAGTATTGACTATTAGTATTGGTATAAACAGTATTGACTCCAGTATTGGTATAAACAGTATTGACTATTAGTATTGGTATAAACAGTATTGGTATAAACAGTATTGACTCCAGTATTGGTATAAACAGTATTGACTCCAGTATTGGTATAAACAGTATTGACTATTAGTATTGGTATAAACAGTATTGACTATTAGTATTGGTATAAACAGTATTGATATAAACAGTATTGACTCCAGTATTGGTATAAACAGTATTGACTATTAGTATTGGTATAAACAGTATTGACTCCAGTATTGGTATAAACAGTATTGACTATTAGTGTTGGTATAAACAGTATTGACTATTAGTATTGGTATAAACAGTATTGACTATTAGTATTGGTATAAACAGTATTGACTATTAGTATTGGTATAAACAGTATTGACTATTAGTATTGGTATAAACAGTATTGACTATTAGTATTGGTATAAACAGTATTGACTATTAGTATTGGTATAAACAGTATTGACTATTAGTATTGGTATAAACAGTATTGACTATTAGTATTGGTATAAACAGTATTGACTATTAGTATTGGTATAAACAGTATTGACTATTAGTATTGGTATAAACAGTATTGACTATTAGTATTGGTATAAACAGTATTGACTATTAGTATTGGTATAAACAGTATTGACTATTAGTATTGGTATAAACAGTATTGACTATTAGTATTGGTATAAACAGTATTGACTATTAGTATTGGTATAAACAGTATTGACTATTAGTATTGGTATAAACAGTATTGACTATTAGTATTGGTATAAACAGTATTGACTCTAGTATTGGTATAAACAGTATTGGTATAAACAGTATTGACTATTAGTATTGGTATAAACAGTATTGACTATTAGTATTGGTATAAACAGTATTGACTCTGTATTGGTATAAACAGTATTGACTCTAGTATTGGTATAAACAGTATTGGTATAAACAGTATTGACTCTAGTATTGGTATAAACAGTATTGGTATAAACAGTATTGACTCTGTATTGGTATAAACAGTATTGGTATAAACAGTATTGGTATAAACAGTATTGGTATAAACAGTATTGGTATAAACAGTATTGATATAAACAGTATTGATATAAACAGTATTGGTATAAACAGTATTGATATAAACAGTATTGATATAAACAGTATTGATATAAACAGTATTGGTATAAACAGTATTGGTATAAACAGTATTGGTATAAACAGTATTGGTATAAACAGTATTGGTATAAACAGTATTGACTATTAGTATTGGTATAAACAGTATTGGTATAAACAGTATTGGTATAAACAGTATTGGTATAAACAGTATTGGTATAAACAGTATTGACTATTAGTATTGATATAAACAGTATTGGTATAAACAGTATTGGTATAAACAGTATTGGTATAAACAGTATTGACTATTAGTATTGGTATAAACAGTATTGGTATAAACAGTATTGGTATAAACAGTATTGGTATAAACAGTATTGGTATAAACAGTATTGGTATAAACAGTATTGGTATAAACAGTATTGACTATTAGTATTGGTATAAACAGTATTGGTATAAACAGTGTTGGTATAAACAGTATTGGTATAAACAGTATTGGTATAAACAGTATTGGTATAAACAGTATTGGTATAAACAGTATTGGTATAAACATTATTGGTATAAACAGTATTGGTATAAACAGTATTGGTATAAACAGTATTGACTATTGTATTGATATAAACAGTATTGGTATAAACAGTATTGGTATAAACAGTATTGGTATAAACAGTATTGACTATTAGTATTGGTATAAACAGTATTGGTATAAACAGTATTGGTATAAACAGTATTGGTATAAACAGTATTGGTATAAACAGTATTGACTATTAGTATTGATATAAACAGTATTGGTATAAACAGTATTGGTATAAACAGTATTGGTATAAACAGTATTGACTATTAGTATTGGTATAAACAGTATTGGTATAAACAGTATTGGTATAAACAGTATTGGTATAAACAGTATTGGTAAAAACAGTATTGGTATAAACAGTATTGGTATAAACAGTATTGACTATTAGTATTGGTATAAACAGTATTGGTATAAACAGTATTGACTCTAGTATTGGTATAAACAGTATTGACTCTAGTATTGGTATAAACAGTATTGGTATAAACAGTATTGACTCTAGTATTGGTATAAACAGTATTGGTATAAACAGTATTGACTCTAGTATTGGTATAAACAGTATTGGTATAAACAGTATTGGTATAAACAGTATTGGTATAAACAGTATTGGTATAAACAGTATTGGTATAAACAGTATTGGTATAAACATGATTGGTATAAACAGTATTGGTATAAACAGTATTGGTATAAACAGTATTGGTATAAACAGTATTGACTCTAGTATTGGTATAAACAGTATTGGTATAAACAGTATTGGTATAAACAGTATTGACTCTAGTATTGGTATAAACAGTATTGACTCTAGTATTGGTATAAACAGTATTGGTATAAACAGTATTGACTCTAGAATTGGTATAAACAGTATTGACTCTGTATTGGTATAAACAGTATTGACTCTAGTATTGGTATAAACAGTATTGGTATAAACAGTATTGACTCTAGTATTGGTATAAACAGTATTGGTATAAACAGTATTGACTCTAGTATTGGTATAAACAGTATTGACTCTAGTATTGGTATAAACAGTATTGGTATAAACAGTATTGACTCTAGTATTGGTATAAACAGTATTGGTATAAACAGTATTGACTCTGTATTGGTATAAACAGTATTGGTATAAACAGTATTGGTATAAACAGTATTGGTATAAACAGTATTGGTATAAACAGTATTGATATAAACAGTATTGATATAAACAGTATTGGTATAAACAGTATTGATATAAACAGTATTGATATAAACAGTATTGGTATAAACAGTATTGGTATAAACAGTATTGGTATAAACAGTATTGGTATAAACAGTATTGACTATTAGTATTGGTATAAACAGTATTGGTATAAACAGTATTGGTATAAACAGTATTGGTATAAACAGTATTGGTATAAACAGTATTGACTATTAGTATTGATATAAACAGTATTGATATAAACAGTATTGGTATAAACAGTATTGGTATAAACAGTATTGGTATAAACAGTATTGACTCTAGTATTGGTATAAACAGTATTGACTCTAGTATTGGTATAAACAGTATTGACTCTAGTATTGGTATAAACAGTATTGGTATAAACAGTATTGGTATAAACAGTATTGGTATAAACAGTATTGACTCTAGTATTGGTATAAACAGTATTGACTCTAGTATTGGTATAAACAGTATTGGTATAAACAGTATTGACTCTAGAATTGGTATAAACAGTATTGACTCTGTATTGGTATAAACAGTATTGACTCTAGTATTGGTATAAACAGTATTGGTATAAACAGTATTGACTCTAGTATTGGTATAAACAGTATTGGTATAAACAGTATTGACTCTAGTATTGGTATAAACAGTATTGACTCTAGTATTGGTATAAACAGTATTGGTATAAACAGTATTGACTCTAGAATTGGTATAAACAGTATTGACTCTGTATTGGTATAAACAGTATTGACTCTAGTATTGGTATAAACAGTATTGGTATAAACAGTATTGACTCTAGTATTGGTATAAACAGTATTGGTATAAACAGTATTGACTCTGTATTGGTATAAACAGTATTGGTATAAACAGTATTGGTATAAACAGTATTGGTATAAACAGTATTGGTATAAACAGTATTGATATAAACAGTATTGATATAAACAGTATTGGTATAAACAGTATTGATATAAACAGTATTGATATAAACAGTATTGATATAAACAGTATTGGTATAAACAGTATTGGTATAAACAGTATTGGTATAAACAGTATTGGTATAAACAGTATTGACTATTAGTATTGGTATAAACAGTATTGGTATAAACAGTATTGGTATAAACAGTATTGGTATAAACAGTATTGGTATAAACAGTATTGACTATTAGTATTGATATAAACAGTATTGGTATAAACAGTATTGGTATAAACAGTATTGGTATAAACAGTATTGACTATTAGTATTGGTATAAACAGTATTGGTATAAACAGTATTGGTATAAACAGTATTGGTATAAACAGTATTGGTATAAACAGTATTGGTATAAACAGTATTGGTATAAACAGTATTGACTATTAGTATTGGTATAAACAGTATTGGTATAAACAGTATTGGTATAAACAGTATTGGTATAAACAGTATTGGTATAAACAGTATTGGTATAAACAGTATTGGTATAAACAGTATTGGTATAAACATTATTGGTATAAACAGTATTGGTATAAACAGTATTGGTATAAACAGTATTGACTATTAGTATTGATATAAACAGTATTGGTATAAACAGTATTGGTATAAACAGTATTGGTATAAACAGTATTGACTATTAGTATTGGTATAAACAGTATTGGTATAAACAGTATTGGTATAAACAGTATTGGTATAAACAGTATTGGCATAAACAGTATTGACTATTAGTATTGATATAAACAGTATTGGTATAAACAGTATTGGTATAAACAGTATTGGTATAAACAGTATTGACTATTAGTATTGGTATAAACAGTATTGGTATAAACAGTATTGGTATAAACAGTATTGGTATAAACAGTATTGGTATAAACAGTATTGGTATAAACAGTATTGGTATAAACAGTATTGACTATTAGTATTGGTATAAACAGTATTGGTATAAACAGTATTGGTATAAACAGTATTGGTATAAACAGTATTGGTATAAACAGTATTGGTATAAACAGTATTGGTATAAACATTATTGGTATAAACAGTATTGGTATAAACAGTATTGGTATAAACAGTATTGGTATAAACAGTATTGACTCTAGTATTGGTATAAACAGTATTGGTATAAACAGTATTGGTATAAACAGTATTGGTATAAACAGTATTGACTCTAGTATTGGTATAAACAGTATTGACTCTAGTATTGGTATAAACAGTATTGGTATAAACAGTATTGACTCTAGAATTGGTATAAACAGTATTGACTCTGTATTGGTATAAACAGTATTGACTCTAGTATTGGTATAAACAGTATTGGTATAAACAGTATTGACTCTAGTATTGGTATAAACAGTATTGACTCTAGTATTGGTATAAACAGTATTGACTCTAGTATTGGTATAAACAGTATTGGTATAAACAGTATTGACTCTAGTATTGGTATAAACAGTATTGGTATAAACAGTATTGACTCTGTATTGGTATAAACAGTATTGGTATAAACAGTATTGGTATAAACAGTATTGGTATAAACAGTATTGGTATAAACAGTATTGATATAAACAGTATTGATATAAACAGTATTGGTATAAACAGTATTGATATAAACAGTATTGATATAAACAGTATTGATATAAACAGTATTGGTATAAACAGTATTGGTATAAACAGTATTGGTATAAACAGTATTGGTATAAACAGTATTGGTATAAACAGTATTGGTATAAACAGTATTGACTATTAGTATTGGTATAAACAGTATTGGTATAAACAGTATTGGTATAAACAGTATTGGTATAAACAGTATTGGTATAAACAGTGTTGACTATTAGTATTGATATAAACAGTATTGATATAAACAGTATTGGTATAAACAGTATTGGTATAAACAGTATTGGTATAAACAGTATTGGTATAAACAGTATTGGTATAAACAGTATTGACTATTAGTATTGGTATAAACAGTATTGGTATAAACAGTATTGGTATAAACAGTATTGGTATAAACATTATTGGTATAAACAGTATTGGTATAAACAGTATTGACTATTAGTATTGGTATAAACAGTATTGGTATAAACAGTATTGGTATAAACAGTATTGGTATAAACAGTATTGGTATAAACAGTATTGGTATAAACAGTATTGGTATAAACAGTATTGGTATAAACAGTATTGGTATAAACAGTATTGGTATAAACAGTATTGGTATAAACAGTATTGGTATAAACAGTATTGATATAAACAGTATTGGTATAAACAGTATTGGTATAAACAGTATTGGTATAAACAGTATTGGTATAAACAGTATTGGTATAAACAGTATTGGTATAAACAGTATTGGTATAAACAGTATTGACTCTAGTATTGGTATAAACAGTATTGACTCTAGTATTGGTATAAACAGTATTGACTCTAGTATTGGTATAAACAGTATTGGTATAAACAGTATTGGTATAAACAGTTTTGGTATAAACAGTATTGGTATAAACAGTATTGACTCTAGTATTGGTATAAACAGTATTGGTATAAACAGTATTGGTATAAACAGTATTGGTATAAACAGTATTGGTATAAACAGTATTGGTATAAACAGTATTGGTATAAACAGTATTGACTCTAGTATTGGTATAAACAGTATTGACTATTAGTATTGGTATAAACAGTATTGGTATAAACAGTATTGACTCCAGTATTGGTATAAACAGTATTGACTATTAGTATTGGTATAAACAGTATTGACTCCAGTATTGGTATAAACAGTATTGACTATTAGTATTGGTATAAACAGTATTGGTATAAACAGTATTGACTCCAGTATTGGTATAAACAGTATTGACTATTAGTATTGGTATAAACAGTATTGGTATAAACAGTATTGACTCCAGTATTGGTATAAACAGTATTGACTATTAGTATTGGTATAAACAGTATTGACTATTAGTATTGGTATAAACAGTATTGACTCCAGTATTGGTATAAACAGTATTGACTATTAGTATTGGTATAAACAGTATTGGTATAAACAGTATTGACTATTAGTATTGGTATAAACAGTATTGGTATAAACAGTATTGACTCCAGTATTGGTATAAACAGTATTGACTCCAGTATTGGTATAAACAGTATTGACTATTAGTATTGGTATAAACAGTATTGACTATTAGTATTGGTATAAACAGTATTGGTATAAACAGTATTGACTCCAGTATTGGTATAAACAGTATTGACTATTAGTATTGGTATAAACAGTATTGACTCCAGTATTGGTATAAACAGTATTGACTATTAGTATTGGTATACACAGTATTGACTATTAGTATTGGTATAAACAGTATTGACTATTAGTATTGGTATAAACAGTATTGACTATTAGTATTGGTATAAACAGTATTGACTATTAGTATTGGTATAAACAGTATTGACTATTAGTATTGGTATAAACAGTATTGACTATTAGTATTGGTATAAACAGTATTGACTATTAGTATTGGTATAAACAGTATTGACTATTAGTATTGGTATAAACAGTATTGACTATTAGTATTGGTATAAACAGTATTGACTATTAGTATTGGTATAAACAGTATTGACTATTAGTATTGGTATAAACAGTATTGACTATTAGTATTGGTATAAACAGTATTGACTATTAGTATTGGTATAAACAGTATTGACTATTAGTATTGGTATAAACAGTATTGACTATTAGTATTGGTATAAACAGTATTGACTATTAGTATTGGTATAAACAGTATTGACTATTAGTATTGGTATAAACAGTATTGACTATTAGTATTGGTATAAACAGTATTGACTATTAGTATTGGTATAAACAGTATTGACTATTAGTATTGGTATAAACAGTATTGACTATTAGTATTGGTATAAACAGTATTGACTATTAGTATTGGTATAAACAGTATTGACTATTAGTATTGGTATAAACAGTATTGACTATTAGTATTGGTATAAACAGTATTGACTATTAGTATTGGTATAAACAGTATTGACTATTAGTATTGGTATAAACAGTATTGACTATTAGTATTGGTATAAACAGTATTGACTATTAGTATTGGTATAAACAGTATTGACTATTAGTATTGGTATAAACAGTATTGACTATTAGTATTGGTATAAACAGTATTGACTATTAGTATTGGTATAAACAGTATTGACTATTAGTATTGGTATAAACAGTATTGACTATTAGTATTGGTATAAACAGTATTGACTATTAGTATTGGTATAAACAGTATTGACTATTAGTATTGGTATAAACAGTATTGACTATTAGTATTGGTATAAACAGTATTGACTATTAGTATTGGTATAAACAGTATTGACTATTAGTATTGGTATAAACAGTATTGACTATTAGTATTGGTATAAACAGTATTGACTATTAGTATTGGTATAAACAGTATTGACTATTAGTATTGGTATAAACAGTATTGACTATTAGTATTGGTATAAACAGTATTGACTATTAGTATTGGTATAAACAGTATTGACTATTAGTATTGGTATAGTGTGTAGACCATGAAACCATCATTCCACTGACATTATGGGATGTTGTGTGTAGACCATGAAACCATCATTCCACTTTGCATTATGGGATGTTGTGTGTAGACCATGAAACCATCATTCCACTTTGCATTATGGGATGTTGTGTGTAGACCATGAAACCATCATTCCACTGACATTATGGGATGTTGTGTGTAGACCAGTAGCACATTATGGGATGTTGTGTGTAGACCAGTAGCACATTATGGGATGTTGTGTGTAGACCAGTAGCACATTATGGGATGTTGTGTGTAGACCAGTGGCACATTATGGGATGTTGTGTGTAGACCAGTAGCACATTATGGGATGTTGTGTGTAGACCAGTAGCACATTATGGGATGTTGTGTGTAGACCAGTAGCACATTATGGGATGTTGTGTGTAGACCAGTAGCACATTATGGGATGTTGTGTGTAGACCAGTGCTACATTATGGGATGTTGTGTGTAGACCAGTGGTACATTATGGGATGTTGTGTGTAGACCAGTGGTACATTATGGGATGTTGTGTGTAGACCAGTGGTACATTATGGGATGTTGTGTGTAGACCAGTAGCACATTATGGGATGTTGTGTGTAGACCAGTGGTACATTATGGGATGTTGTGTGTAGACCAGTGGCACATTATGGGATGTTGTGTGTAGACCAGTGGTACATTATGGGATGTTGTGTGTAGACCAGTGGCACAACATCTCAATTTGAATCTATTTTAAATTCAGGCTGTAACATCAACAAGATGTGGTAACAGAGGAAGGGGAGTGAATCCATTCTGAAAGTACTGCATCTTCTTCCATATAAGGAGTCTTCGGCTGAGAAGAGAACAGACCTCATAGGTTCTAACTGACTAACTGTGTGAGCAATACAGCGAGGAGAGAGAAAGAGAGAGAGGTTTTATCCCCCCCTTTTTACAGAACCTTAATATGACATTTTTGAAAAGTGTCTTTTCCTTTTGGAACTTCTGTGAGTTTAATGTTTACTGTTTATTTTAATTTTATTGTTTATTTCACTTTTTGTTTACTATCTATTTAACTTTCACAGTGAAATGCTGAATACAACAGATGTAGTAGACCTCACAGTGAAATGCTGAATACAACAGGTGTCGTAGACCTCACAGTGAAATGCTGAATACAACAGGTGTAGTAGACCTCACAGTGAAATGCTGAATACAACAGGTGTAGTAGACCTCACAGTGAAATGCTTTCTTCCTTACAAGCCCTTAACCAACAGTGCAGTTCAAGAAATAGTAACACAATAAAATAACAATAATTATACAGGGTATTAAGGTACAGAGTCAATGTGGAGACTATATACAGGGTGTTACGGTACAGAGTCAATGTGGAGGCTATATACAGGGTGTTACGGTACAGAGTCAATGTGGAGGCTATATACAGGGTATTAAGGTACAGAGTCAATGTGGAGGCTTTATACAGGGTATTAAGGTACAGAGTCAATGTGGAGGCTATATACAGGGTATTACGGTACAGAGTCAATGTGGAGGCTATATACAGGGTATTAAGGTACAGAGTCAATGTGGAGGCTTTATACAGGGTATTAAGGTACAGAGTCAATGTGGAGGCTATATACAGGGGGTACCGGTACAGAGTCAATGTGGAGGCTTTATACAGGGTATTAAGGTACAGAGTCAATGTGGAGGCTTTATACAGGGTATTAAGGTACAGAGTCAATGTGGAGGGTATATACAGGGTATTACGGTACAGAGTCAATGTGGAGGCTTTATACAGGGTATTAAGGTACAGAGTCAATGTGGAGG